>NW_021703783.1:310646-348939 GCF_005190385.1 Monodon monoceros
CGGCATGTGGGATCTTCCCGGACTGGGGCACGAACCCGTGTCCCCTGCATCGGCAGGCGGACTCTCAACCACTGCGCCACCGGGGAAGCCCTATGATCCTTTTAATGTGCTGTTGAATTTGGTTTGCTAATATTTTGTTGAGAATTTTTACATCTGTATTCATCAGGGTTATTGGTCTGTAATTTTCTTTTCTTGTACTGTCCTTATCTGGCTTTGGTAATGATGGTCTCATAAAATGAGTTTGGGAGTGTTCCCTCCCGTTCAGTTATTTGGAAGCGTTTGAGAAGTATTGTTAATTCTTCTTTAAATGTTTGGTAGAGTTCACCAGTGAAACCATCTGGTCCTGGGCTTTTCTGTTTTGCGAGGGTTTTATTTACTGATTCAGTCTCCTTACTCAATATTGGTCTGTTCAGATTTTCTGTTTCTTCATGAGACTCAGATTTAATAGGTTTGTATGTTTCTAGGAATTTATTCATTTCTACTAGATTATCCAGCTTTTTGGCATATAATTGTTTTTGCAGTTTCTTACGATCCTCTGTGTTTCTGTGGTATCAGTTGTAATGTCTTTGTTCATTTCTGATTTTATTTATTTGAGTCTTCTCTCTGTTTTTCTGAATTAGTCTCATAAAGGTTTGTTACTTTTGTTTATCTTTTCAAAAAAAAAATCAGGTTCATTGATCTATTGTATTTCTGGTTAGGTCCTCTTACTTTAACTTTGGGAATAGCAAAGTTCATTTGTCAAAGGAGCCACTCTCTCCAGATGAGAAGGATGAGTGGAATTACTCCTGTTTCAACAGTTTCTGTAATAGGGTCTGTCCTTTAATTTTCGAAAGCCTTGGCTGTAAGTGGGGGGAAAGAAAGAGTCGGGAAAAAACAACCCTCAGTGACTGAATCCCACTACCAGCCTCGTGGGAAAAGCCAAGGTTGGTGGTTTTCAAACTTTTGATCATGTCCACAATAGGACATACATGTTACGCTAGGACCCAGAAAACCCAGGTGGGCACAGCTGAGCTGTAAGAGATAATCCTTGACTCTGAGGATGCCACAGTGCATGCTGATGCTTTTTATTAGGCTTTATTCTGTTTTGTTTTAGTCACAGTGCACTGTAGGATTTTTGGTTTGTTTTGCGTTGTTTTTAATGCTGGTCCTGACCCACTGTGGGTGGCGCTGGCTCGCGGGTGCTTGCAGAAGGGCGGCAGGAGGGCCCCAGCGGGCTCATGTTCGGTGCCGCCCCACCCCCGGCAGCCTTCAGGCCACCACCGCTTGTGTTCATTCTTGGTTTCCCCAGAAATGCTCCTCTGGCCCTTCATGTGACCACATCTTTGTTCTGCACACACTGCCACTTTGTTTGCGGGCCCTGCCGTGCAGGCTTCGGTCTTTGCTCCAAGCCCTGATTGGGTGATGGCTCCGTGGCCTCCACACATCCGGGCACAGGGGAGAGGAGGGCCTGGCCTCCCTGGACAAGAAGCCTGGGCCTGGGGAAGGCCGGTGCCGGGGCAAGCGGACGACCGTGCCAAGACCAGGGGTCAAGCTGGGAATCTCAGAGACTTGCTCACCCTCTTCCCCTGCCCCTTGCTGCCTGCAGGTAAATTCTACTGCAAACCACACTACTGTTACCGGCTGTCCGGGCCTGTACAGAGGAAGAGACCAGCAGTGGCCCCTCTGTCTGGAAAGGTAATGTTGATCGGCCGCAGGGGGCGGGGGGGCAGCAGGTGCTGTTTCAGTGTGGTGACAGGTCAGGGTGTGGCCAGCAGGTCCTGAATGGCCACTGCATTGCCTTTCCTGTGAGTGGGAGGGCCTGAGAGATGGTCACAGTCCGATATGGGGAGGGAGCATCTTTTCAAGCCAAATCTAATGTTGGGTTTCAGTAAGGTGATGTTCCAGCACCACCTGAGTTGGATTTGGAAGACCATGTCAGACCTTGTCTTCTGCTTACTGTGTAAAAAAAGCCTTTTGCCTTTGAAAATCTCTCCCTTCCTGAGAGGAGGACACCGGAAAAGGACTTGGCTAGAAATAAATGCTCTGCAGCCAATTCCTTGAACTTTCTATATTCTGGGAATTACTTATCTAAGAACCTTCTTTTTACAAAAAAAAAAAAAAAGTGAGTGTGATCAGCTCCCGCATCTGTCTTTCCAAGTGAGCTGTGTTCTCTCCGCTCTGTGGTGTTGCCCTGTGGGCGTGCAGTTGACTGATGCTCCCAGGAGGGCCTCTGCGGACTGCAGAGAGCCTGTGGGGGAAGGGACGTGAGGTGCCTGCGACTCCCGCGTGAAGTGTGCCCTGGTGCACCTCTGGGTTTCCTGGTGAGGGCAGCAGACCAGCAGCCAGGCGTCATTTTCTCCTGAGATGTGGGTGCTTCACTCAGTCACTCTTCCTCTTCTTGTGGACTTTCCTAGGAGGCCAGGGGACCCCTGCAGGACAGCCCTGCTGCAGACACCAACGGACAGCCCAGCACCAGTGCCAGCCCTGCCGAGAGAACTCCAGGTAGCCTCACTTCCTTGTTTGGCTGGGTGGCGCGTCACTCTCTCGGCCTCTGTGACAAGGCCAAGGGAATGAGCCAGCACCTCCAAAGCAACATTTCTTCAATTGGGCATCAGGTGGCCCAAAACCCTCTGGACTCCTTTTTCATGTGCCAGCTGCTTGCATTCGGAGTCCCCTTTCTCTATGGCCTGTCGGAGGTGCTGGTACAAATCAGAGGGGAGTTTCACTGGCCGACCATGAGCCAGTAGGGGTGCCGTCTGGTGAGCGGCGTCACCCAGGCTTCGGAACTGTCTATTCAGAATCTCAAATTTTTATTGCTGGAGTCCTGGGACCTGCCCACATCCATCAGATACCTTGGGGGGTTGGCCCAGGCCCTGTCTAGGGAACAGGAGCTCAAAACAGGCTGCTTTTAGCACTGACCCAAGTGATGACCCAGGGCAGTGGGGCCTTCCTGTAGTCCCTCGCTGTGGGCTCCTTGGATAGAGCGTGGAATTGTGAAAAGGCCCCAAGGTCTGAAGGTGTGTCCACCTGAACTGGACATCCTCCATCCTCTTCCCTGCTCAGGTGTCTAGGTGAGCTGCCACTGCTGTCCCACCTCACCTGTAACCCCTGAGGGACATGCCCTGTCCTGGTCATTTTGGGGCATTTGAACTCCTAACGAGGATCAGGCCCTGATTGGTCCCACTTTCACTAACCTCTTCCTGTGTCAGGAGGTGAGTGCCACCACCCCACATCTAAAAACACATTTGTTCTGGTCTCGAAGGTCAGGAGAAGGAAGGGCTCATGGGCACCAGACTTCTTGTGAAGAATTGTGGTTTTTCCTTAAAATCACCTCTCCCTACTCCCTGCCAAACCAGCCTGTGACATGTGTCCACAGTTCCACAGATGTGGGTGGTCCTGATGCCCTGCGCAGCCCCGACACGTCATAGCCCACGGTCACTGTAGCCAGTCGGAGAGGAAGTCGTCAGGGCCCTGTTTTCACCTGTCACAAGTTTCTTCCCTTCAGAGCAAATAGGTCTCAAGCAGCCGTTTACAAACTCACAGAAATCACCATATTGAAAACTAAAGATTATCAGCTAAGGCCAGAAACTATGGAGAGGGAGTTGGTAGTGGAATTTCCAAAATGGGAGAAGAGAAAAGTTATCCACTGAGCCTTCAAATGGGAGGTTAGCAGAGTTGCTCCTTCGCCCGTGCTCCGGAACTAACGCAGGCCCCGTGGTGTTGATCTGGGGCAGGAGGGTGTCCCAGACGCTGGGCAGTGCCCCTGGGTGCAGTGACTGGAGTTTAGGTGAACTCAGCTTCTGCTGCTATGTGTGTCCTGATAAAATCTAGGCAAGTTTTTAAGTGCCCTGCAGATTGGACCAATATTTTATAGCCATGTTTAAGCTACAAATGACTTGGTACCCCTTGAGCCCCTTTATAATCTGTCTTTTTCAAGAAGTGCTGATGGCCCTTGCAACAGGGGAGCTGGTAGAGACAAGGCGTGTGCCTTTGAGCAGGTGGGAACCACCTGGGTGCTCAGCAAACAACTAAAATGTTCGGCTCTCTTTGTGGGCATCTGAAGAGCGAAGCCAGTGGAGGTCAGGCCGTTCCTGAGCCAAGGTCGTGCACTCTGTCCAGTTCAGTTTGCCGTCTCTGCCTGCCTGCTTTGAAAGCATAGTGGGCTTCGGGTTTTTAGCAGTTGTGGAGAATTAAGTGTTCCATAGAGAAGAGGACCACTCTGTGAAGCAGGGAGAGAAGATGAGAGCTGGGGTTGTGGTGACAGAATCAAAGTCCTGAGGACCTTCTTGATTCTGAAGGTGATGCGCCTGTCACAGCGTGAGGGGTTCAGGATGTGAAGCCCAGTTGGAGGTGCCCTGTGGGCAGTGGCAAGGCCAGCACCCGGGGCCGCTGGGGTCCAGTGAGTCCCTGCCTCTGGAGGCCCGAGCTTTCTGAGAGCGCGGTTCCAAGTGGACATGCCGTGGAGCACCAGCACTTCCCCTTCGTAGAACAGGAGCAGGGTCGTGGGTGTATGTTCTAGCTGGCAGGAAATTGGTTTCTTTTTCTCCTTTAATAAGGATTCCCTTCTTTAAATCCCAAACCAAAGCTTTGATTGGTTAACTAGAACTTCCTTTTGAAAAGCTTCAGAAAAACTCAGGTGTTTCGGGGCTTCAGGAAGTGTGTTGTGGACGGCTGTGGTCAGGCTGGTTCTGGGCACGTCCCCTGGGCTGCACTCTGAGCAGAGTGAGTAATACGTGGAGCACGGTTCACGCCCCAGATCCACGTCCCCCAGGAGGTCGTCTGGAGGAGACGTGACTGTGGCTGGCACGGCTCTGTGCCCCCCTTTAGCTTGTGGCATTTCCCTCTCTTCCCTTATGTTCTTCTCTTACACCAAAACGACTGCTGTTGCCAAAAAAGCAAACACAACCCGCCGAGTTAGAACCTGGTCCGGCGTCATCTGTCTCTGGCCCCCTGGCCCGCAGCTGCTGCCTGATTTAGCATCTTTGTTTGTAATGTGCTTTTAATGTAGAAACTCTCTTTGCTGTTCTCAAAATCAGTAAGTGCTTTGTTTCCAAGCTTCTTATACTTAGTGCTGCAGGTCAGTGGACCTGGCACAGATTTTCTTACCCTGGCCTCATAGTACCTGCCCTGACTTTAGGAAACATTTGGATAACAACAGGCAGAGAAAGAAAACCCCCAGTGGGATGTTGTGCCCTTGAATACAAGACCCTCAGTTGAAGGTTTTTAGATCCTTTTTTCATCCAGAGGAATCCCCTTTGCACCTCACATAGTGGGTAACCAGAACTGAAGCGTACAGGCATGGGGTATCACAGGGAACAGAAGAGCTTTGCTTCCAGTACAGGTGACAGACATGGGATGGGAGAAAGGCTTCATTGTCTGTCGTCTTACGGAAAGATGATCTTAACATAAAAGGCTGCCTCGCTGTGGCTGCCGCATGCCGCGTCCCCAGACACACCTGCACGGTCACCCTTGGGTTCCATAGTCTGGATGCTGAATGAGCCATTAGGAAACGCAGGCATTTCCCACACCAGCTAGAATAGCCACGCGCGGTACAATCCTGGGTTCCTGCCGTCAGGAGGATCTTCCCACTGCTTCCCAAGCCCTCTTCCCTTATAGGCATTTCTGGAAAACCTATTTAGAAAAGCAAAGAGAATTCCGAATCCAGCTTCACTCTCCAACCCCACCCCAAGAGTCCAAGTAGACGGTGATGTGTGAACACATATATATACGCACATGTGTTTGCGCTGGCTTAGTTTCATATCTACAAGTACACGTTTATATGTTGTGCCCTAAGTGGTGATAACAATACTAGTGAAGCTTCCCCAAGCTTCTTGTCCCTGGGCTCTGGCTTACACCGGGGACCATGCCACTGACCTGGCTTAGTGTTCCCGGGGAGGTGGGGACCGTGGGGGCAAGTGCCCCCGGACATGAGCAGTGCACACTCCCCACCCCAGAACGCTGACTTAGACAAAGCAGGGGAGCAGGGCTCTCGCTCAGGAACCCCACGGGACCGCTTCACTTCCAGGCGCGGGTCTGTTAGCACAGCTCCCTGCTGTCTCTTGGTGTTCAGTGTGTCTGTAGGACAGTGGAATCCTTAGTCTCTCCTGAAAGGGGCCTCAGCATGGCCTTCAAGGCCTGGCCAGTGAGTTAAGGGGTTCTGCACCCACTTTTCCTGATCTGTTAAGCTTGGGGTAGAGGGCGGGGGCAGGCAGCAGGCGGGTCTCCAGGAGTGGTACAGAGGCCAGAGCTGTGCCAGGGACGGTGCACCTGTCCGTCTCCGGCCTTCCTGCCGTGAAGCCTCGCCTTTGCCTTCGTCTCTAACCTGTGCTGTTGTGCGTTTTGGTGTGTTTCTTTGTGAGTTGTTTTTATTTAATTGTGTAACTTTGTTTTTCCGTTATTGTGAAACTAAGGTGTTGTGCTTTTAATTTTTTTTAACAAGTGTTACCGTTCTTATTTAAGAGAATAAATTCCAAACAATCTTCAGGTTTCTGAGTATTTCTTTTCCTCCCCTTTTTCCTGATTGGAGGGTGGGGAGGGGTCGCTCAAGCAGGTCTCAGGAGTGGGCGTGAAACCACGGTACCTCAGGATTCTCACTCCTGGGCTCGCTCGGGAGAGAACGTAGGTGTATTAAAATGGGGAAACAGGGTGTTTATACCTAAAATACAGGTTCCCATTAGTGGAAGGGCCCCTGTTTGAGGGGGGCATGGTGGAAGACATTTTGCTTCCTTGCTTGGAGGAAGATGCCACCTGTGTCCCCCATTCCATCATCCGGCATGAGGGCCCTGAGGCGGGAGCAGGTGAAGGAGAAAGCTCTCCGTGGAGCCTGCCTCTGCCTGAGCCCAGGCCGTGCCCTCCTCTTTCCGACTAGCTGGTACCGTGGGGACCGGAGCGCTTGGGCGCCTCTTCGCTGCCTTGAGGCTTTTGCCTGGCGTCAGGGATGGTCCTTGCTCTGTCCTCCCAGCTCTGTCCTCCCAGCTCTGTCTGTTTCTGTGACCTGGACACACAGGCAGGGGGTCCAGTTCTGCTTGGCTGCTCGAGCCTGGAGAGCTGAGCCCCCTTCTCACACACACACTGTGACCTTGGCAGCGGGGCCTCTGGTGCCGGCTGGCCCGCCGACCACAGGGGCACAGCCGTTTGGGTGCTGAATGGGGCCAGGAGAGGGCACATCGGAGGGGGGTGCTCAGCGCCAGTCTGCGCCCACCGTGCTCTAGGTGATGGCGGCCTGGTGTGAGGCGGCCTCCTGGCCTCCCCTCCATCCGGCGGCCCCCTTGGGTCCCTGCGCGGCCACAGCACCATCACTGGGTTGGGAGTTGGTCCCGGCATGGAGAGCACCTGCCTCTCCCGGCCTGCTTGCCACCCTCCCCCTTCTCTGAAATCAGTCAGTCTGGTCTGTCCTGGGCCCTGCAGAAGGCTGGGAGAAAAAGGAGTCGGGCTGAAGACCCTGGAGAGCTCCCTTTGGGTCGAGTTTCTTTCTGAAACTTGAAGCCCATTCTCTTTTTTTCTCATCGGTTCCCTGGCCCTTCCCTCACTGGGACACTGCCCAGGAGGGCTCCTGCGTGCGACGGGGCGCAGGAAGCAGTGAGAATGGGCTGCCCTCTGTTCCCGTCCTGTCCCCTGAGGGACCCACTGAAGACAAGCCCCCGCTCGGGCCTTGCTGGGGTGTGATAGCCAGCAGACAGCTTCAGGAAGACTCCTCCCCAAACGCCAGGCCCTTTCACAGAGCTCTACAACCTCACCAAGACTCCAAAACCGGACCTTACCTGGCACCTCAGTCCAGCCAAGCATCCAGCAAGTGCCGTTGAGTAGATCCGTCCTGAGGGCCTGCGGGGAGGAGGTGTGCGCGCTGGGGTAACGCCTCTCGCTCCACAGCTGCTCTGGGGTCAGCGAGGCTTTGCTCCAAGAAGGGCAGTGGGTGAGAGGTTGAGTCGCCCCTACACCCGAGCCAGGCAAACCTGACCTCGCCCTTGATGGTGTCCACAGGTGAGGTTAGACTGCCCCCCATCACTCACAGAGGGGCGTTGGCATAAAGGGCAGTTTGGGGATACCTTCCGGCAGAAGGGGGTCCGGGGCCCTAGCTCTGCCTACTAAGAACAGACTCCTGGGGCCATGCTAGTGATTGCTAGAAAAATCCTTAAAGTTGAGTCAGAATTTCTTTTGCCTCTTACGTGTTCTTTACCTCTATATCTGTACTCACCAGCTTGCTGTGACTCTGCATTAGTCGTATGAAACTGTCCCTGGTATGAGTTCCTATTCTGTACTTTGGTAAAATGTCAGGGTTATTTCCACTGTGTCGCTGTTGTTTCATAGTGTCCTTGCCTGGAATTGTAGGTCTTTGGTGGTTATTTTGTGTTAAGGGGCCCCGGTTACCGGAAGAGCTCGGGCCCTGCAATCCAGGCACCTGCTTGCTTCTCTGCGGTTCCTGCGCCCCGGGTCCCGGTGTGACTGGGCCTCCATCACAGCTGACTCCCCAAGAAAGCTCGGCCCTACTGGGGGCCCCTGCAGACCTGTGCTGCCAGGCGGGGGTCGGGGCTCCGGAAGGACCTGGGCCTCAAACACACAACGAAATCGGGGCTGTTTCAGTGCAGAGGCCTAAATAAACATTCTTTCGTTCAGTTCTCGTGTTCTTCCAGGGTAATAAAGCCGGGCATCAGTGGAGGTGACTTCCTGAGACTGTCATCCTCCTGGTGCCTTGCGGCTGGCTGCTCAGAGACCAGACCCAAAGAGAAGTGTGACTAGGGACCTGAGGGCGGAGAGTCTGTAAGGCGCCTGAGCTCAACCTGGTGCCGACGGAGAACAGCTGATGTTGTTACAATATGGTTATAGTAGCCTGTTTATTCTTGTTCCCCTGTTTTCTAGAACTGAGTCAGAATCTAGAAAGACCAGGCTGGAGAAGACCAGCTGTAAAATTTCCCTCCCACCATTTGCCACCAGCAGACTTATCTGGGTCAGTACGTTCTTCCTCTAGAAGAGAAGGCTCTGCCCTAGGTTCTGTCTCCTGTGAATTACTCTAAACCAGTTCCCTGCCTGCCTTCAGTGGGGCATCAGCATTGCTGGAGGCCCAGGAACACAGGGATCCGGGTGCTGGGAAGGCAGCCCCAGTGGAGGCTCTGGGCCCTGGGGTGACGGAGCTTGGCCAGCTGCCTGCGTGCGGGAAGGGCCAGAGTCTTGCTGCCCTCGGGGGCTGCTGAGAGCCAACAGCCGTGCTCCAGGCGACTGCAAATACCACGCCGAGGGGCCATCGTGTTTACAACCGGGAGAGCCCCCGCTTCTGTTGGAGTCTCCCTCAGATAAAAAAAGAGAGTGAAACTTGAAGTGTGCTCACTGCTGTCAGTCTCCCCCGAGTGTTTATACTGGTGAATCTGCCCTTGGGCTGATGTCACACGAACTCATAGAGAACAATTCAGGAAGACGCGTACAATTCAGGAAGACGCGTAATGGGGTACAGCTAGTGTGCAGCACTTACTGTGTGCCAGGCACTGTCCAGACGCCTTCTGTATACGCATCCCTCATCTAATCACACCGTAGGCTGTGAGGAAGGTAGCATTTTGCAGACTGGATCGAGGCCCCGTGACTGACCCAGGCAGAGCCGGGTGGAGTCGGTACAGGACGTGCACAGTGCCGCCCCCTCCACTCCCGTGTCCTCCAGCCTCAGCTTCTCCGCACGGGGCAGCGGGAAGAGAGCTGCGTGTCGGCTCCACCAAGATGACTTTCTAAAAACATGCACGAACGCCCGTGTCATCTGTGAATGTGCATTTGGTTATTTCCAGGAAATACGTGTCCCCAGATTTTTAGCGGCAACCCCAGGGCTGGGAATGTGCCTTTGCAAAGAGGGTAGATTCCAGAGCAAAGGGTTTCATCACTGGTATGTGAAGGGGGAGATCAGAAGAGACGGAGGAGGAGAATAATGATGTTGAATCGACTGCTTTTCATTTTCTCTGTATCAGCACTCTTTGATCGGTTCAAACGATACCAAGCCTAAAGTCACGCTATTAAGATGTCCCTCCACACGGAACCTCCCTGTCAGTCTGGAGGAGCCGGGCTTGTGCTCCGGGATGATGTTCAGTGCTGCTCTCGGGCAACAGTCTAGCTACTTCTGACTTGTACGCCTGTTGCTTATTTCTCCTCTACGCTCGCGTTTTATCACACTTCTCTAAGAGGCCCCGGGGGTGGTGGAGCTGACGGTTTCCTTCTCTTACTACTGATGCTTTACAGCTGCCATTCACAGTAGTTGCCTGGCCTGGCCCTGGGTGGGGTTGGCAGAGGAGAGGGAGAGATGAGGGTCTGCCTCTTTCTGTCCTGACACTTTGAGCAGAATCACCCATGACAGGAGTTAAACACGGACATTCTTACCTGTCGGAGGTTGGGCCACTCCAGACTCCACTCACGTAAAATGACCCTTAAATCCAGGCTAAGCGTGCATGTCATTGCAGTGAGCATTTTGGGTTCTGCCGTGTTGGATCAACTTGGGTTGGGCACAGAAGCAGCTCGGGAGGCCTGAGCATGTCCAGGCCCAGCCTCGGGCAGGTGTGTCATGACGGGCCCTGCGAGCTCGTAGAGGATGTTTTTGGAAAATGGAAAAAGAAGAGAGTTGGGGACACGGAGAAAGAAGCAGTGTTTTTCCTCATCGTGTTTCCACGTCTGCTTTTCTCCCTGGATTTAGTGAGCAGGCCTTCCTGACGTACCTGTCAGCCTCTAGCACCTGGCCTCTGTCCCCAGGCCCCACGCCGGAGGGCTGGGCGGGTGGACGGGGGACGGTGGGACAGACAGCATCTCCGTGAGAGAGAGACTCCTCTGTACTGAAGGACAGTGAAGGGCGGGGCATGTCTGCCCGGCACAGGGATTGTGTGCCCCACACGGCCCTTCCCGACAGGCCCTCCACGCGCTGCCCTCTAAGGTTCAGGATGCCTCACTCTGGTGGCAGCATCACTGCTCTGTCCTAATGACTTTGTCCATTGGGCCGCGGTCCAACATCTGGTGTGCCGGTTGGCCTGATCAGTGAGAGGTGGGAGATAGTCTCCTGTGATTTCCAGGCAGGGCTCTCGGGCTCAGCACTATTGACGTTTGGACGGATAGTTCTTTGTTGTGTGTTGTTGGCTGTTTGCAGTATCCCTGGCCTCTTCCCACTGGATCTCAGGACACCCCCCTTCCCAGGCTGTGACATTGCCAGGTGACCCCAGAGGAAAAGATCACCTGGTTGACCACCACCATCCTAGACTAAAGTCAAGAGAAGTAAGGACAGGCCCTAAATGTAAAATTAGCCTCCATTTGATTGTTCCCGTAGGAGACCAGGGAAGAGAGTGCGTGAGGACAAAGAAAGTGATACAGACCACACTGGACAGCAGTGGCCTGCCCGCCCCTGTTAGGTTGTGGGCACACGCCTCCCAGCACGTGATGTGGTGTACACGTCAGCAGCCGTGCCGGTACTGTGTGTGCTGTCAGACACCGAGGAAATGTTTTAGAACAGAGTCCATTTTCCTGAACCACAGTGAATCGCCCTGCGCCCCAGAATGTGCTCATCTTCTGAGGTGACCACAGCCTCGGAGAGCAGAGCTGGGTCTAAAGGGGACAAGCACAGATCTTGAAGAGAAGATGCAGCCTGTTATCCTTGCTGTCTTCGGTCATTCATCTCTCTGAGCCTCAGTTTCCCCATCTATTAAGATCATAAAATGGAAGAAAGGCTCCCTGCTGCTCTACTTGATGAGATTGTTGTCAAGAGCAAATAAGCTAAAACGTGTGGAAACATGTTTATTTAAAAGGATTACAGGAATATCAACTCTGATCATTGGTGGAGATTCCAGAAAATGCTGGCATAATCAGAGTGAGAGTGAGTTAGGGTTATTTCTGCTGACCGGGCGATGCATCCTGCGGGGTTAGGACCAGACGGCCTGCTGGGATGTGTTCCCAGCCAGCAGAGATTTGGGGAAACAGAACAGTGAGGAGGGCTGGCCGTGTCTGGTCCTGAGACAGTGGGCATTGAATCTCTGCAGGGCTTGGCTAAATTTGGCCTTGCTTGTTCCTCAGCCTGCGTGGATGGGCTGTGAGGTCACCTGCTAACTCCACGACACCCTGGGGGCTCTTCACTGTAGCAGCGGAAGAAAAGCAGTCCTGGATAGGTTGACATTAAGCTGAATTTCAACACCCACGTGAGAGTCAGAGGACTGTGCAGGATTATAGCTTCTCTTAGGCAGAGGTAGGGTTACACGTGGGCCTGGAGACGGTGTGGCTCCCCACAAGCCCCCAGGGGCTCCGAGCCACCTCCCGGCCTGGAGTCAGCGCAGGGACAGTGCTTCGTGGGTGCCAGGCTGGTCGCCGGAGAGGGCTCTGAACACCCAGCACCAGCCGTGCAGGCCCCCGTGCCTGGAAGTCTCAGGGACCGGCTGACAGATGAGAGCGCAGGTGTGACAGGGCCGCCGAGGTGCGCCTCAGGTGGTGCTTGTGGGCATTGCTGGAGGAGCTTGGCTCCTTTCCCACAACAGATCTGTGGTGCCTGAGGGGAGGCCGTTGCGGAGATGCTGTCTTTGGAAGGAGCCTGTCGCAGAGCAGAGGGCCTTTCGTCGCGAGGTGGGTTTGTCCCTGTTGATCGTTGGATTATGGGCAGGGCCTCGCTACCCACCTTCCACGGCTCAGAGGCCAAGCCCGCTCTGGGGCTGTGCAGCTGGCCCCCCGAGAGCCCCTCGCAGCCAGCTTGGGATGCACTCTGGACTGAAGTGCCCCGGAGGGGAGGGGTGCAGTCTAAACGCACATCTTGGGAAAAGCTCATCATCTGGCAGTGCCTGGTGGGCAGACTCGTGGTCCTTCTCTCCCTTCCCACCTCTCCCCTCCGCGTGCTCGTACGGGTCTGGTCCTCCAGTGCGCGAGATGCTCCCTGGAGCTCAGCTGCTCTCCACGGTGAAGCGAGGACATGCATTTAGGACATCAGGTCGTTTGAGATGGTGTCTTTTCAGAGCCTTCCTCCGTGGAGTCTTGTAGGACGTTGGCATCTTCAAAGGAATTTCTCTGTCCCGGGCGCTAAGGGAACGGCTACTGTCTTCACAGAGGTGGTGTTCCTGCCTCTTCTTGGGGCCTGGAACAGTATCAAGCTCCTTGAGACACGCAGAGGCCCTCAGTGTTGTGTGTCAAGATGAGGAAACCGAGACCAGATTATGTCCAGCCAATTCCTTAAAAGTATAGTGAGGTGTTGCTGTAGTTCAGATACAGGCTGAGACCTTCCATCTTGATTGTTTATTCAAGACGCTTTACCGAACACTTGCTCTGCTGCATTGATGGCACCAGAACCACAGGAGGCCGGGAGAGCCCTGTGCAGCGGACCCTCCAGTTTGGGGTGCACTCAGGAGGTGGATGGTGTGATGAAGGTGCGCTAGAGCCCTGGGGGTGTGGAGGGGCCAGCAGCAGCAGGCAGAGGCCCGGGCTGGGCTGACCTGTGGACCACCCTTATCTATTCCCGCCTCTTATTAAGATTTCAGAGGCTAGCCCCATGAGTGGGCTGGTGGACAGGCTCCTTACCTTGAGCTGTAGGGACCCTCCTGATCTGCCGGCCACACCCATGGCTCCCGTGTGTGCACAGGTGTGTGCATGTGGGCGGCCAGGTGGGAACAGTAGAACTGCAGCTAGAGCTCAGCTCTGTGGGATTTAAGAGAAAACACAGCAGACCCCAGCGCTTTAGACAGCAGAGAGGTGGCCATTCTGCGGGGTGACCCAGCTGACTGTTAAGGGTCAAGTCGAGTTTCATCTCTGAGATATTTCGACACATGAAAGATATGTTATCAAGAGAGCTACACGAAGCCCTGGTAAGGTGTTTTTTTTAATGGAGACTTGGGTACGTGCCTTAAAAGAGACCTCTTTGCCTTGGCCAGTTAGAGTGACGTGTGCCAGGATTTCCACCTGCCAAAAAGACACCTTTGGGAGCTGTACTAATAGCAGCAAAAGTCACATCTTGTTAGAAAACTAACGTAACAGCAAAAGTCCCCCGGGATCCTGCAGATGGGGAGCCAAGGGCTGTGGCGATGGACGAGCCCCTCAGCTTCCCGAGGGGACTCTGCGGGCTGCAGGCTCCCACCTCCCACCTGGTGGGTTTCCTGGGACAGTTCTGACTTGTCCCTGTTGCGCTTCCCGTCTTTGGCCTCTCGGTCACTGCCCGACTCTTGGTAATTCAGTATCTCCCCCTTGCGTCCGCGTGACCTGCTTTTCTCTGTGCCGCACGTGAGCACGCGGTCCCCCGGATGACGAGGAGACGCTGGGTGTGGAGGGGCAGTTAGCGATCCCGTCCCTCGCTGCACAGCCACACGGCCCCGGGTGCCGTCCGGGACCGGTCTCCTAGGGCCTGTGGACATCAGAACCCTGGGTGGCAATAGCGCCGGCAGCGCCCAGCGGCGGGGCGTGCAGCCCACGTCACAGTCCTGACTCAGCCGGTCGTCCCTGTTCCTTCATCACCTGCTTCCCGAGCAAAGGAGCATCTGACACCCTCCTATCCTGTGACCTCGGGACATGCAGTGAACCCCACCCCCTGACAGCAGGAAACCACAGAAGAGTCTGTCAGAGGGTCCACGTGCAGGGGCCGGAGTCACCTCACCGAGGCAGTGCTTGGAAACTCCTTCATTTGGCCTCCAGAACCAAAGCGCCGGCGAAGTGTGCGGTGTCCTCCAGAGGGAGAAATCGCCGTGCGAGGCCTCAGGCGTGCGGCCGGCCCAGCAGAGTCTGCCGAGGCCCAAACCAGCTGTCCCACGGCCCTTCTGAGAAGGCCGTGGAAGCAGCCCCAGTGAGCCTTTCCCCCAAGGTGGGCCTCCTCCTCCCGCAGACACCAGACCCCACTGTCCCGCCGGACGGGAGCGGGGACAGGGTCCCGGGCAGAGCGGCCGCCTGCTTCTCGGACAGCTGAGCGGCAGCTCAGCCGGCAGCTTGAGTGGCAGTGAGGTGGGGAGAGTGGGCTGCTTCTTCCCCGTGGGGCCGCCGGGCCACTCACGTCACAGGGCCCCTCTCGCAGGCAACGCCCCACAGAGGCAGCTGTTTCTGGTCCGGACAGCGGTCCTGTCCCGGGGTGGCCATGTGTTGCCGCAGAACTGCAGCAGGGACCCCCTCGCAGCCCCGTGAGGACGGAGGCTCCTCATGAGGAGGGTGACCTCTCCCCCAGGGTGATTTCACGCGTGTTGCCAAGGGCTTTGGCAGCGCTCGTCCGTCAGCTGAGAGCAGGTTCTCCTGTGAGGGAAATATTTGCTTGAGGATGATGTATGGAGCTCACACAGGCAGTGACTGGCCCAGAGCAGGGCCCGTCACTCAGGCTCAGAGCCTTTCTCTTATTTAGGGTGCCACCCAGATCCTGGAGCTGTTTCCCTTCGGTCTGTGGAGCTGGAATTGGCCTCCAGTGACCTGAGATCTGCTTGCCTGGACTTAGGGAACAGTCAGCCTAGGAATGATCCCAAATCCCTCATCCCACTTTCAGCTGGGAAGCCCCTGTGTGTTGCCGCATCAAAAGCATGTGACGTGGCGAGGCCGGGGCTCTTGGCCTGACCCTGCTGGTTCACTCTGACTTTCCAAACTGCCCTTCTGCAGCCTCTGCTCTCCTGGGCTCCTCCGAAGCTGACGAGACAGCAGGGACCCGGGGGCAGCAGGTGGGGCTCCTCTGTCACGGTGTCAGAACCACTGCCAAGGCCACCTCCACCATTACTTCCTTCAGTGTCTTAATTTACCATCACCATCCGGTTAGTCTGGCCAATGGCCCTCTGCTCAGGACAGGGAGTCAAGGACGCTGATTCTGTTGGTGTTTGTTTGTCTGAATTTCCCATGACATTTTAAGCTTATGGACCAGGAATGCTAAGCACGCTTTGGCAGTTGGTGAATCTGGGGTACTTGCCGAGCATCCTCTGAGTGCCACCTTCCCTTTGGGAAAACGGCCTCCATGGGGACCCGGCCCTGAGGGAACATCCTGCTTTCCCTGGTCGCTGAAAGTGGGTGGAGACCAGAGGGGCCTGGGGCCTGACCAGTGAGTGACTCCACTCCAGCCCTCCCGCCTTTTACAGCATCTCCAGTGGGAATGTCTTGGGCTTCACGGCCCACAGCCTCCTCTCTGTGGGGACCGATGTGTGAATGATCTGAGTGTTTCTGGCTTCGTTTTTGTTGCTTGTGGCCAAGCCCAGTATTAAATTAACATCTCCCCTCCCCAGAGCCCCAGCCTCTGGGCTTGGGGTTGGGTGATCCCCTGCTCTATGCAGCCTGTGGAAACTCCAGAGAATTGACGCTGGGAGGAGGGCAGGATGTCATTCCAGACGCCAGACGCTCTGCTCCAGGACATTTCCATGGAGTCTCTGTCCTTCGTCATGAAGGTCACGGTGGGGAGGAGATTGTGGTGAAGACGCCCCTGCGGGGGAAGGCAGAGCAGGACTCCAAGGAAATGCGCCTTGGCGGCAGCACACCAGGCCTCTGAGCAGACGCTGTGCTCCTGGGTCGGGTCTTGGCTGCACCGCTCGCCAGCTGTGTGACCTTGGGCAGCTTACTGTCTCTGAACCTCGGTGATCTCATTTGCAAACTGTTATCTACCTTAAAGCTGGCGCCTACCTTCGTGTTCCTCCAGACCGCCCTCCTTGGATCCCTGGGTGGGCCACGCGCCCCTTTTCCATGCTCCCGTGGTCCCGCGTGTGTGCTCGAGCCCTGACGCCTCTACACGCCTGGAACCATCCCTGTGAGGACTTTCTTTGCCATGCCCGGCCTGCGGCGCTCGGAGTAGAGAGCATTTTAGCCTGTGTTGTTTCCCCAGGTTCTCGTGGAATTCCTGGCAGACACTGCGTTTCCCCCAAGGGTCTTCCCATGAGTGTGTTCCTTCTCTACCTTGAAATTGCTCAGTCTGAAGTGATGATGTGAGTTGTTTTCCCTTAAGTGACAGCTCTTACTCTGTTTTTCTTCTACCATCTAAAAGAAATACTGGTCTTTATTCCAGATTCATGGAATTCCCCAAAACTTTGTGCTCAGGTAGTTGCCACCCATTTATTTCCCTTTCCGTTTAAGGGCAGTTGTCAAAAATACACGATGGGAAGGACAGAATCAAGTGGTACTGTAGTCGGGGACCCTTGGCCTTGTCTTTATCGAGCTGGGTTTTGATGAGGAGAAGGGAGGCCAGGAAGGCTGGTGTTTGGAAAGGCTGGCCCCGCGATTAGAGCCTGTGCCCTCGGAGGGCCTGGGGGCAGGTGTGGAGACTGTCCAGACCGTGTCCACCTGCTGTGCTCCCTGCCTCTTTCATGCTGTCATCTGGAGACCACGTGTTTCCTAATTTTCCACACGCCCTCGTCCAGCATCAGAGCTCACACTTCGGGGGCCCTGAGCTCAGTGTTGAAGGATAGTCCGGGGGTGTCCAAAATGAGGTTCCCGGGGCACCAAGACCGGGACGGGCAGATGTGTGCAGACGGCACAGGATTCGTGCCCAGACCCCATGGTTATACGGTTACCTGCATTTGTAAGTGAACACGCCGCAGGTCTTGCTTTTCAGAAGGAATCTCTAGTGATTTGAAGGGTGCTGTTTGGTGGGAGATCCTGGTCACTGCAGCAGATGCGCTGAGACTTTATTCCGTGACTGCCCGCATTCACGGGGTTATTTCTAATGATTTTACGAGGAGGTTCGGAACATGCGCATGACAGAAGGGCCAGCCTTCCAGACGTTTTCTGCACAACCTCTCACGTCACAAAAGTTACTAAATCAGTGTTCCCACCCCATCCTTCAGCCCTTCATCAGGGGGCTTCTGGGCTTCGCCTGAAGACCACCTAACACTGGCTGGCGTGACCTCACCTGCTAAACCTAGTGTCGGTCCCTAAAGCTGAGAGTGTCGCCGAAGCCAGGTGCCTGCCCTGGCGGGACGCAAGGCCCTGTGCCCCGCCCCGCCCCGGTGCCTGCGTCCCTCCACCTGGGCCCCTTCCCGGTGCTGCTTGCTCTGCTCAGAGGCTCTTCCCGCCTTCTGTGTCCAGTAACTGTCGTTTGCAATCCAGGGCAGATGGATGCAATGGACTTGTACAGATTGGTGGTGAAAATGTTCCTGGACCTCAGCTGTATCACCTAACTCCTAGAAGAGGGAGGCAGAGTGTACGGAGCACAGAGATGGCACCTGCACAAATGCGCGTACATGCGCTGTGTAATTCACTTCGTACTCGTAGTAACCCCGCGACGTGGGATTGTCCTTGTTCATGGATCAGGAAGCGAGCTCTCAGTGGTTGTGTGATTTTCCTAAGGTCCTTCAGCTGGTCACTGGCGGAGTCCATTGTCTCAGCGGGTCTGTCTGACTCCGCACCACATGTGACGTCCTGTCACAGTGGACACAGGAGAGTGGTCGGTGGGCCTCTTCTGCCCAAACGTGGGGTCACAAGGTGTATTAGGAAGGGTAACGATGGAGATGGGGGAGGTGAGGGGTGCGTGATGGCGACATCGGACACCTGAGACCTCAGAGTCCACAAGCCCTTTTCTTTTCTTTTCTTTCTGTTATTTTGGATGCGTTGGGTCTTTGTTGCTGCACGCTGGCTTGCTCTAGTTGCAGCGAGTGGGGGCTACTCTGTTGCAGTGCACGGGCTTCTCATTGCGGTGGCTTCTCTTGTTGTGGAGCACGGGTTCTAGGCGCACAGGCTTCAGTAGTTGTGGCATGAAGGCTCAGTAGTTGTGGTTCGCGGGCTCTAGAGCGCAGGCTCAGTAGTTGTGGCGCATGGGCTTAGTTGCTCCATGGCACATGGGATCCTCCCGGACCAGGGCTCGAACCTGTGTCCCCTGCATTGGCAGGCGGATTCTTAACCACCGCACCACCAGGGAAGCCCAGTCCTCAGATTTCTTCGCAAAGGAATGATAGAGTCTAGAAACCGCCATCGTGGGCCTCCCAGAGCAATAATTGACCAGGCAGGGTCATCAGTGGATCTTTAGCCCCCTGACATGGGTATTCTGGGAACAGGTAGTCCAGAGTCTCTCCGCATCACCCCACAGATTACTTATTAATTACAAAGGGGAAAAGGTCTCTTTACCACAGAGACGTGGGTGGGCGCCAGCTCAACCAAGCTGTCCAGCTGGTGTCACCAGGACCGAGGGGGCCTGACTATCCTGCGTGGGTGCAGTGGGAGGAGCCCAGAGTCGTCCACAAGGTGTTCCCGTGGAACAAAAAGTCTTGCCATGAATCTAAATGTGAGACAGACAAACCCACAGTGTGAGAAGCTCTGCAGAATAGCTTACCTGGACACCTCAGTAGACCAGCCAGATGCAGTGCCCGAACCTCGACTGGGTCCTGGACCATGGGGTGGGGCAGCAGGTCCAGACCATGGGATTGCAGCAGCAGGTCCTGAACCAAGCAGGTGGGGACATTGGGTCCTGGACCATTTTATGGGGGGCAGCGGGTCCTGGACTTTGTCGGGGGGCAGCAGGTCTTGGACCGAGGGGGCGGGGCAGCAGAGAGGACTCCCTTCTCAACAGGCTGCTTTCCCTTGAGGGCCAGTCCTGCCCCTGCCCCCTGGCCAGTGTGCACTGCTTCCCAGGCTGTCGCGTCCCTGTAAGGCAGATGTGGGGTCTTTTGTCTTCTGCCCCCTCACACCAGAGACCTCTGGGCTCTCCGGGGCCCGACCTTGTTGACTGCTGCCGTGTCCGGCTCCCTGGCCTCGTGGGACGGCTGCCTCTCCTTCCAGGGAGAAGTTCCTTCCCTCGTCCCTGTCACTGATCCCAGAACTTTGCTTCTTGCTTGTCGTGCAGGCCCGAGCGTGAACGGCCTGGAGGAGCCCAGCATCGCTAAGAGGCTGCGGGGCACCCCGGAGAGGATTGAGCTGGAGAACTACCGCCTGTCGGTGCGGCAGGCGGAGGGGCTGGAGGAGGTGCCCGAAGAGACGCAGGCCGAGCACAACCTGAGCAGTGTGCTGGACACGGGGACGGAGGAGGACGCGGCCAGCAGGTCAGCCTGTGGGGCTGCGTCTGTGACGGGCAGGGGAGCGGGGCCCTGAGCCCGACGGCCTGGGTTTGCGTCGTGACCCGTGACTGGGCGGTCGTGTGACCTCTCTGCCTGTCCCCTCGTCCGTGTGAGGGGCGGCAGCGCCAGGGCCTGCTGCAGAGTTGTGCGAGGGTCCCGGGGTGGAAGGTGCTTGGGACAGAGCTGGGCACGTGTAGGTGCTTGTAGGCGTTGGCTGCGGACTCCAGCGTCCAACTCCTTAGCTGGTTGTCCTCCGGGGCCTGTGAAATATATAGGATGTGCATCTTGCCCCCTCGTGGTAAGGAAAGCGATGGTGACCAGGACCAGGATGGAGGGTTGACTGAGGTTCAAGCCCAGGGTCTCTGGTCCACATCCAGGGCTCTCCATGTTCCCTGCCGCCTGGTGCCCCAGCTCCCCGTCTCGTTAGTCAGAAAGGACCAGTTTGTTTGACTTAATTCAGAGATTCAGTACTCACTGAGCGCCTACCAAGACCTTAACCCTGCTTTTCATTGAAAAGGAACAGAAAAAATGTGCCCTGGGCTGGTGTTTACAGATGTGTCGGGGGAGGGGCTTCCACAGGGTGGGGGTGGCGACCGTGCCCCTGGGGGTGGGTTCCATGGAGGCTCTGGGGTGACTCAGCCACCGGGTCGCCGTGCAGTCTTGGGGAAGCTGTCTCATCTCTCTGGGCTTCTTTCTTTCTCTTGTGTGTGGAAAGAAGCAGAAACCTGCATCCCAGGGCCCCTCGCAGTGCGTGGTGCCGGCCGGCTGAGCCGCGTGCACCTTTGGGGAAAGTGCCCCACACACCCCCTCATCTCTGTCCTTGTCCGCGCATTCCCGCCACCTGCAGGCCTGCCTGAGTCAGTGGGGTTAGTGCCCAAGTCAGGGCTCAGCAGTGAACAGGCTGGAAGAGAACAGGACAGGCAGGTGGAGTGGAGTCAGGACAGGCGGACCCCCTGCAGCCCCCCTTGCAGAGCCTCCCCAACCAGCGCCCTCAGGACGCAGCGCTCCTGAGGTGGGGCGGAGTGGAGGGCTGGGCTCGGTGACATGGGCAGACCCTGTCCTGCAGGAATAACATTTCCTGCACTGTGATCTGTAAACCGAGGGATTATGGGGCAGGAGTGGAGGTGATGTAGCCTGGGCTTTGCAGGAAGGCTGAGTCACAGCCTTCGCAGCAGGTGAGGTAGAAGGATAGGTCAGTCAGCACCCAGTGGTGTAGTAAATGCCCCATTGTACTCAAGTTCCCATTTGAAAAAGCGCTAAGCGTGGATGCTATGTAAAGTGTAACGATGGTCTCGTAAGAGTGCGGCGCCAGAGCTCATTTCCCCAAGGAAGCCGTAAGATGCCTCCATCCTTCCTTGGGGAGTCATCGGACTTGAAGATGAGAGATGACAGAGTTTCCAGGAACTGACCGGTCCAAGCGGGGATTCACTCTCCTCTTACCTCGGGCGCCTGCGGTGCGGGCAGAGCGCGGGGTGCTGTTGGGACGTGACTTTGCAGGCAGACAACCCAGACCTGAGGCCTAGCTCCACCTTCTGCTAGTTGGGGGCAAGTTTCTTACGCTCTCTCGCCCTCCTTTCCTCATCTGCAAGGACACTGCGCTTCAGAGGTTTGCTTTGAGCATTAAACCAAATAAAGTCGTGGGCACAGTGTCTGCACCCGGTGGGCAGTTGCTGTAATCACTGTCTTACCTGTGGATCCAAGCACAGCCCAGGCAACCCTCACTAGGAGCGGCAGGGTGGTGATTCCTGTTTGGGTTTCCTTGAACAGGTGGTTTAAGTGCCAGAAATCGGGCTTGCCTCGAATTTGCCCTGGGGCAGTGGTGACCAAGCTTCGCCTGCATCAAAATCACCCGCCGGCCCCGTGAGAGCACAGACAGCTGGGAGGTTTCTGTCCCAGTCCGTCTGGGGTAGAGCCCATGATCTGCATGTCTCAGAAGTTCCCGGCTGGTGCTGTGGTCTGGAGACCACGCTGTGAGAACCACTGCTCTAAATTTCTCAGATGTCCCTAATGCGACACGTGCGACACTTGGTCGAAGGATAATTCCTGGCCCCGCTCCTGCCAGCATCTCACTCGGTGGGCGTGGGGTGGAGACCAGGAACACCTGTTTTGACAGATACCCAGGCGATTCCCATCATCTTTGCGGTTTCCTTCACACCAGCAGAGCATCTCGACCGAGGCCTCATCAGCTCCATGACCTTCCTTGGACGGGGGGAAGGAGCATCTTCCAGAGGGGACCCTGGAAACAGTGCTTGCATTTTCTCTGGGAGAGCCTGGGTGCTGGGGCAGGAGAAGGCTGGTCTGGTTTCCGTGTGTTTTCTCCTTCCTGTGTCGGGGAGGGCCGGAGCCCAGGTGTGCTTCCCAGACGGGCAGCCAGGGCTGCAGAGGACTCCCTGAAGGTCACAGGAGACAGGCCAGCCCAAAGGGTGACAGTGTGAGGAACAGCCCCTCCTGCGAGGCACACCTGACTGCTCCCCTTCTCACCCTCCACCCGCAGGGTGCTGGCCTGAGCGCGGAGTGGTCTCCACCGCGTGCAGATCGCAGGACCCGGCAGGTCTCCTCCACAGGCGGCTCAGTGCTTACAGGGTTGGCAGGGTGGGTGGGACCTTGTCCCGCTGCGCAGGACGGGGCATTGCTCGGAGACGCTCTGATTACCAGCGGGTTAGCTTAAAAGGGAAGCCATCAGCAGCTTCAGGTGGTGTCCATCCGCGGCGGCTGCCCGAGTTCCCAGGTCGACGCGGCAGCCAGGAACCGGGTCGTGACCTTCCTCCTGGGTTTGACGGGGTGACCTGATGTGGGCGGACGCTGGGGGTTCCTGACTTCTCACCCAGACCATCCCACCTCTGGAAGCCCGGCTTCCTCATTTGTGGGAATGGGGATGATAACAGTGGCTGTGCCCTTGAGCTACTGTGTGATCAGTTGAGCTGATCCATGTGAAGTGCCTCGTGCTCCAAGCACGTCCTCCTCTGGATCTGCTCCTCTGCTGGCTCTTTTAAGTCTGGAGCAGACCTTGTCCCTTGAGAAGCTGGTCCGTTGACTTTGTGTCCTCCTGCCAGCCCACCGTGGGCTCGGTGAGAAGACGGCGCCTGGAGAGGTTCGGGGAAGGCGCTGTGAGAGGAGTGATTCGGGCACACCCAGCGGGGAGGCTTCCGCTCCGTGGTTCCAGCAGGACGTGTCAGCTCTGCCGATGGGCTTTGCTGAGGGGCTTCACAGGGGCCACCTCCCACCCTGTGAACGCGGGTGCAGCCTGCCTGGCCTTCCTGGTTGCGTCCCTCGTCTGCTTTTGCCCATCTCGGCAGTGCTAGGCAAGCGATAAGAGAGGGTGTGGCCTGGGAGGCTACCTGGATCGAATAGCCACACGGGGCAGGATGGAGTTACAAGTGTGGAAGCAGATCCCTGCTGTCGTGGAAAGCTAGTCTT
Source organism: Monodon monoceros (assembly GCF_005190385.1). Taxonomy (NCBI): domain Eukaryota; kingdom Metazoa; phylum Chordata; class Mammalia; order Artiodactyla; family Monodontidae; genus Monodon; species Monodon monoceros. The sequence goes on from NW_021703783.1 coordinate 333,950, forward strand.
AACGACTACACTTTCTGGCTCTGTGTCTCCTGGGAGGCTGTGTCCTGTGGTCTTCCTCTCCTCCCTAAAGGACAGGGAAGTCGGTTGTCTTGTGTTTTGTTCTGCTGTAGGGGTTCTGCCCCCTGGAAGTGTTCCAGGCTGTAGTCCAGGCAGGGAATGTGCCTCACACAGATCCTTCCTCCTGCCCCTCAAAGGCCAGACCCAGAGATTCAGGCGCTGGGAGCAGCCCGAGAATATATCATAAGATGAACCTTGAGTAGTGACTTCACACTGCGAATCTGACATGACGTGAGGAGCCTAGCCAGACCCGGAGGCCTGCTCTGAGGGCCCGTGGACGGTGATGCCTGGAGAGGAGCAGCTGGCAGTACCTGTCTATCTCTCTCTCTTTCACCAAGGCAGGCAGGCAGGCAGGGTGGCTTGCCTGTGTCCCATCTCTAGAAGCGCGTGGCACTCCAGAAGCATGGTTGACCTTCCGCCCTGTTTTTATGCTCTGTGCCTCCCTTGCTATTCTCCGTGGTCCTTGAGCTGTCACAGCTTCATGTGGGGCCTCATCACGCAAGCTGCCCTCATGACACGGCACGGGGAGGGGCTGCCCTGAGCCCACCCCCCAGAGAGCTGCCCGCCGACAGCTGGGGCCCCAGTGCGCCTGGCATGAAGGAGGGCAGGCTGGCCTCCCTGTCCACCTGAAGTGTTGCAAATCGACCTGAGGTTAGAGCTGAGCACAGGAGGCATTCTTACCCTGATTTCACGTTTGAAAGATGTTAAATGACACACACGGGCTCACACGTTGTCGTTAGTTAATAAGTGTAAAGAAGTGAAATCACAACGATAAGGCAAAAATCATGGCTAAGTAAACACTGAGGGCTAACAAACTCCAGAGGAGAAGCTTTCTGTGGTCCACATTCTTATGTCTTCCCACTTGAAACTGCCCCCACCACCCTGCATTTACCGGCCACCTTGTCTAGTCCTGGTGTTCGCATCTTATCTCCCCTGACACTGAAGATCTTTTCTGTGGCAGCTTTGTGTCGTCTAGGAAGGGCACCGTGGGCAGAGACACTCAGTAAATTGTAGTTGAATGAACGAGTGGAGCAGGAGTCGCCAGACTGAGCTGCCGGCAGTGAGGAGCCGCTCTTTCTTTCTGAGGTCAGCAGCTGGGCTTCAGTAGGCGCTCAGAAACGCCTGCGGAGTACACGCATGAACGAGTTTGTAAATGTGTAAACAAGCGAACGGATGGCTGGAGGACCGGAGTGTAGCACAAGCGTGACGCGGTCAGTAAAGTCTCACTCCACTAGGGGCACCCGCTACAAGCCAGTGTTCACACCCCCTTCCCGGCGTGGACACAGGCTTGGAGAGCATGACCAGCCAGCTCGTGGTCACACAGCTGTCGTGGCAGAGCCCTGCGGCCCAGTGAGGGGTCGAGGGACACAGCCCGGGAGGCCACCCTCACCTCTGACTCAGTGAAAGTGATGGAGTCCCCAGCGCAACCCTCGGGTACAGTAATTTTCTAGAAAGGCTACAGGACAGAACCCACTGGCGGGGCTGTGCTCACGGCCCTTCTCCGTTACGGAGCGGAGCGCGGAGGCCAGTCTGAGAAGGGCGGCTCCCGTCCCTGCGGGCTCAGGCAGAGCCACTCTCCTGGTGTTAATATGTGACGACACCCACAGAGCCTTGAGGTCCCCATTCCCTGTGGAATGTGGTTGAGCCTGGTCTCCGGGTCGGCTGACGCTGGTGACCCAAGGCCTTCACCCCAAACCACGTTCTTAGACTCTCCATCCTGACTGGAGGCCCCAGGGAGTCAGGCCTCCCCATCAGGCAGGGCATCCCGGTGCTTAGGGTCTCCTCCAGACACGGGCGGCTGGGCCAGGCCCTCTGAGCAAGGCGGGCGCTCTTAGCCCCGGGAGCAGGCGTCGGGGCCCTTGCGCAGCGAGCACCCCTCCGCAGGGTGGGGGCTTGTCCAGGCGCCCTCACCCGCAGCGCCGCACACTGCACTGTGGGGTTTGGGAGCGGGGCCTGGGGCTCCCTTTCCTGCGAGCAGCACCTCTGCCAGCCCGCTTCCTGCCGGCGGCCCTTCTTCCCACCCGGGATCCTCCAACGAGATGGTGCGTCCACGGGAGCGGAGGTGCTCTTCACCCTCGGTCCCCAGGGTCACGAGCTTCGAGCCTGTGCTTGGCGGGGCTGCCCCGGCCCGTGTGACCCATCTCGCCCTCCATTCACCCTCTGTGCGCTGGCCCCAAGGTGTCGTCCCTCCCTTCCCGCCCGGTGGGTGCCTTGCTGGGAGCCTCTGCCTGTGCCCCTGGCTTTGAGCCACCCCCTTCTCCGTTCTGTGGCCCCCTCACTGGGTTCTGTGGTCACTTCTGCAGCAGTTCTGAGTCCGAGATGGAGGAGGAGGAACCCCCACTGCCCCCCTCGGACCTGGGCGGCGTTCCCTGGAAGGAGGCCGTGAGGATCCACGCTCTTCTGAAAGGAAGGAGTGAAGAGGAGCTCGAGGCCTCCAGGAGCTTCGTGGCTGGGGAGGAGGACGCGGAGGACGCGGGGGACGAGGAGGACGAGGAGGACGAGGAAGACGAGGAGGACGCGTCTAGTGAAGGTCAGAGTAAAGCCTCTTCTCCCGACCTGACCCGCGTGTGGGAGGCTTCTGTGGCCGGGGTCACGTGGCATGCCTTCCACAGGCCCCAGGGGACCCATGAAGGGCTGTCTGGGTAGAGCTGCACGCAGAGGCAGATGAGGGCCTCCTCCAGGTCAGGCCACTCGTCCTGTCCTGTTCCAGGTAAAGGAACGAAGGGAACTTAGCTTTCTGGGGGTTCCCTGGCTCCTGGTCCTGGACGTCGGAGGCTGCCGAGCATTGAGGAGGGAGGGACCCCCAGGAGGGGTCACCGGTGGTGCGTGGTGACGTGCTGGGACCCGTGTCCTGGTAGGTCAGTCGGGCTGGCTCTGAGATGCCTCGTCTCACACTCGAGGTGTTGGGTCCTGCCCCGTCCGCCTGTGTGATCCCGGGTGGTGAGGAAGAGCTTCCTGGGCTCCTTCTCTGGCCTTTGTCGGAGGGTCATTCTCCCTGTCCCGGCTGCACCGGGCCTGGAGTGGTGAGCAGGGCCAGGCAGGCAGAGCCCTGAGTCCGCGGGAACTCGTGTCTGCTTAGGCCGTGCTTTCCGTGTGGGGTGTGGGCAGGATGAGGAGGACGTGAGCCGTTAGCCAAGGAGCCTGGTCCGTGGGGCTGGCCCTGGAGGGCTCTGCGCCTTGCAGGCCTATCTCTCTGTTCCTCCTGGAGTTTCCTGTGCTCGGCGGCCAGTCCCAGCCCGGGCTCGTTCGCTCCAGCTCAGTGAGGGCCAGGCGCTGACCGGGCAGGGTGCGCGTTACCCGTGGTCCTCAGCTGGCAGTGGAGCCCCGAGCTGGCGGCCCTGACGAGGTCAGGCGGCAGAGGTGGGGCCTCCCTCGGGCTCCTGGAGCCCCCGTGGCCCCGGTCCTGCTGTGTAGGCCTCCCTCCCACCCGGAGGTTTGGGTGGGACCCCAAGGCAGCACGTGGGGCCTGCACACCGCCCTCGTGTGAGGAGTGGGTGGATGGCGTCCGGGCTGCTTCCTCCGCCGGCTGTGTCTGTAGAGCCGAGTGCCCCGGCGTGAGTCAGTGGGGATCGCGTGCACGGCCCGCCCCAGGGGACACAGCCAGGGGTCGGGGCGTGGTGCCCTCTATTCAGGAAAGCTTGGCCCTGCTTCCCTCCCGAGACCTGACCTCCTGGACGTGGAAGTAGCGTCCGGCTCCAGCCTGCGGGAACGGGCTTGGAGTGGAGGAACCTGGGGATGACTCTTCTCTCTGTCCTCTCCTCCCTGTCTGCCCCCACACGGTGCTTTGCTGTGGGTGTGGAAGGAGAGTACTGGCCCCGGGACAGAGAACTCCTGCAAGGCCAGCCACTGGGGCACCTGCCAGAGGAAGAGGACATGGGTACACGTGAAGGTACCTCTGCCCACCTCCACCCCAGCCCCTGGCAGCCGTCCAGCCGCCCCCGAGAGCAGGTCCCCTGTGGAGAGACGGGGTTTCCTAGAGCTGCAGTGGCGGGCGAGGCATCCACCCCTGGGTGCCCCTGTGCCCCTTGACCATTTGCTGCCAGTCCCTCATCCGGTTACGACTCAGCTCCTCCTCTGATGTGAGCCGAGCACCCCACGTCGCAGTCAACTCTCAGAAGTGGCGGGGCCAGCACAGGCGCCCGGAGCCCCTCCCCTGTGCCTGGGCGATGAGTCCCCAAGGCTGCATGCACTGGTGACACGCAGGCGCGCCCCAGGGAGAAGGCTCGTTGTCTTCCCCTGCTTGCCTGGAAGGTGGAGAAGGGGCCTGCGTTTCCTCCTTGACTTAATGTCTTGGTCCGAAGACAGTCAGGCTCTCTGGTGGCTGCTGTGACTCAGCCCCGTCCAGCACCACCAATGCCCCTCGACCCTAGAGGAAGCGCTTAGAGGCCAGTGGCTCCCAAGAGAGCACACGGGCTGCGACCCCACGCCCAGCACAGCCCCCATCCACGTTCGGTGGCCTTAGCGGTGAGTTCTTCCCACGTCACGTTCCCTGTTGCTTGGAGATTAGGAGGTTGTCGTTTTCATGATGAAGCCAAAGCCAAAGCCAGGTTGCCCAGTTAGACCGTAGAGAGTCCTTCTGATCAGGTGGTACCTGCTTTTGCTGCCCGAGAAGCCACCCTCCCTCCTGTAGGGTCCCCTCCCCCAAGTTGCTGGCTGTCCCTTATTTTAACCCAACTGTATGGCATGGTCCAAGCACTGATTATGGGAGCCCTCGGGGCAGGGGTGCATGCAGATTCCTTGGGCCCCCGAGAGCAAGAACAGCCTGAAGGTGGGGCCCCTGGTGAGTTCTCACCTGGCTAAGAAGCCGAGCCTTACGTCCAGGGGTGGATCAGCGGGGCCCCTGGTGAGTTCTCACCTGGCTAAGAAGCCGAGTCTTACGTCCAGGGATGGGTCAGCGGGGTCCCTGGTGAGTTCTCACCTGGCTAAGAAGCCGAGTCTTACGTCCAGGGGTGGGTCAGCGGGGCCCCTGGTGAGTTCTCACCTGGCTAAGAAGCCGAGTCTTACGTCCAGGGGTGGGTCAGCGGGGCACCAGTATCGTGTTCGGGAAGAGGGCTTTGACCTCAGAAAGGGCAAAGAGGGGTTTACTTCTTGTTCCCGTGAACTCCCAGTGCTCTGGGGTCTGCAGGACAGACTCCGCTTCCTCCCCACCGCAGCCTTCTCTGAGCCCACGCCCGCCTCAGCCCAGCATATGCTGCATGAGGCCCATTGTAGAAGGGGATGTTTTTCTCTTTAGCTGCAGAAGATAAAAACTAGAATCCCAGCAGCGCCACTGTCTGCCCCACGTGAGCCGGCTGCCCTGTCCCGCCCCACCTCTGTGTCCACGCGGCAGGGGGCCATAGGCATGGGCTGTGTGGCCAACAGAGCCACGTACTTGGGACCTTGGGAGGCTGGCCCTGCAGAGGCCAGTTGTGACCCGCTCTTTTCTCCTAACTGGGCACTTGGGTCCCTCAGACGCAGTTAAGATGAAAAGAGCTTCAGAAAGGAAGGTACTTTCTGCATCGGAGGGGAGTGTAGGACTCTCTTCATCCACATTGACAGCTGCATGAGGCTTGAAGGGACTAAATCAAGTTGAACGAGTAGAAGTCGGGCGTGTGTGCGTGTGCACGTGTGTGTGCGTGTGCTTATTCTCAATCCTTGCCTCTTTCTGATTCAAACTGATCCTGGCAAGTATGGTAACTTTTCCTTCTGTTTCCTCTCCTGTGGTGTTTGATCCTTCCTTCCCTGGCCTGTTTACTTTCTCCTTCCTTCCTTCCCGTCATCTCTCCCTTCCTCATCTCCTCTGCCCCTCGAACCTGGTACACTAGCTGGGAGCCCAAGGCTGCAGCAGCTCGTAAATCCAGCCGATCCCTTGGAGATCCAGGCTGACGTGCACTGGACGCACATCCGTGAGAGCCAGGAGGAGCAAGTGTCACCAGCCTCTGAGTCCCCTCCTTCCAGAGGTAACTCCTCCAGGTGCAGGGTGCCTGGCACCTCTGTCCCGCTTCCCCTCGGGCTGCCGGGGACTCTCCTGTAGGGCGGGGCCCCCAGGCTCCTCACAAGTAAGAGCCAGCGGAGCATGTCTGCTCCCTGGGCTCTCGTCAGAGGATATGTGAAGTCTCGGTGGGTAAGAGGTGGGCTGTTGTCCGCTGACGCGAAACAGTGAACTTGATGTTGGGAAAACCAAGAATTTGCTGACGTTGCCCACGTCACTAGGCAGGGTTCTTCCTTCTCCACTTGGAGGAATGTCCTGTGCTTTTCCTCATGCGGTGTGTCTCGGTGTGAGTGTGCACGGACAGGATGGGGTCAAGGGACCATATCTTGGACTGAAATAAAGTTTTAAGAAGCAGTTTATATCCAGGAGGCCTCTGAAGGAGCATCTTTACCAGCTCTAGGTTTTAGGGGAGGTGCTCTGCATCCCACGGCAGGACGATGATGAACCTTGCTCTGGCTTCTTTGAAGGAAGGAAAGGAAAACCTGGAGACCGTGCCCGCCTTGGTGCTTCGTCCTCTGTCTCTTGCTCACCTGTCTCCACATTTGCACTCGGTGCCTGTTGGGGACACAGCCTGCAGGGTGCCAAGGGCGCAGAGTGGGTGGCCCGGCCTTCATGGGAGTTAGCCACCTTCGCCGCAGGCAAGGCCCACCTCTTTAACCACGTTTGCGGCCGCGTAAACACCCAGCAGCTCTGCAGGAGCCGAGAGAGAGCCTGCTGACCGGGGACGCCCCCTTGACCCTCCCGTGCTCTCTCTCCTCTCCCTGTCCCGACACCCCGCTTGCCCCTGGTCGGGGCCGGACGGGCCTCGGGCTGTAACGTTGTCCGTCTCTCTTCCGTGTGGACCACAGGAGGACCTCCGCTCTTCTCGCCGGGAACGCTTACTCCCGTGTAACTTTGTATTTATCGTCTGTTTCAAATTCAGGGCCCGACCTTCCCTCTGTTCGCCGTGCAGCAGTGCAGGCCTGGCTGGAGTCAGTCTCCGGAGGTTGTTGGGTGATGTTCGTTCTCTGCCCGCTCACCGTAACCACTCTCTTGGCAGCTCTGCCGGTCCCTTAACTCTGGACTTCCAGTGCTGCCGCTAGTGCATGCGCGGCGGAGGGCGGGGGCACGTGCATGCCTCGCTCAGGCCGCCGCCCTTGCATGGACCAGACACGCCACGCGCCCTCCTGGGAAAACCAGAGCAGAGCAGTAGTGCAGTCGGGCGGGGGTGGGTGTCATTTTGTTAGCAGACATAGAGTGAAACCGAAGCCGAAGGACTGTGCACAGCACTGAGGCTCAGAGTCCGCAGAAATGAGGCTGGACAGTGGCTGGGTGTGGGCTGGAGGATTCTCGCAACAGTCAGTAACGCTCCTGTGGTGCCACGACTGAGGCAGTCAGTACTGGGGTGAGGGCCAGGCTGGGTCTGCAGGCCGAGGTGCAGGGCTCTCTGCAAGCTCTCAGGCCACGAGGGAGCCGAGAGACCTTGCTTGTCCTCAGTGCACTTTTCGGCAGGGGGGCGTTTCTCAGTGAGGGGCTCTGGCATCCGGGCAGGACGTGGGACAACCTTGGCCCCCACCGGTTGTGAAATGCAGAAGGGCTGGTTGCCCCACCAGCCGCCTGCCAGCCGCCCATTATCCTCCTCGGCTCACAGGTCAGGAGGCACCTTCACGCCGAGCTGTAGAGAGGGCTACGGTCACCCTCTTCTAGTTAGTTTTGTCCCCAGGACGGTTGGACGAGGCTGAGGTATCGGGACGCCCCAGCGGCCGCTGAATAGACCAGAGCTGAGCGTGTCGGCGCCGCCTGCTTCCTTGTGTGTGGCTGCTTCTAGCACCCGCTCCATCCTAACTTGGATTAACCCCCAGTTCCCTCCCTCAAGCTATGTCTCTTTCAGCGTTGCTGCTGCTGCATTGATGCTTGTCGTGTATTTTGATACGTGTGACAGTCATTCCTTTCAGGGTGCCGCTGAGGACCGTAGACTCCTAACCCCGAGTCTGCGCAGATGTTTCTCTGAGTAGGAGAACCGCTGGGGGCCGCAGGGCCAGGTCTGGGCTTGGACTGCTCTAGTGTCCTGTGTCTGGAGCCACGCCAGGCTGGGGAGTCCGTGTCACTCTTGCTTCCAACGGACTTGCCAACACAAACGTGTAAAATTGCCTCTCGATGCCCGGTCACTCACAGACTAATTGTAGCACGCGTGTGGGCCCGGCGGGCGCCCGCCGTGGGGTGGGCCCGGGTTCTGTCCCCATCAGCGGCCAGCTCGCTGTCCCACGGGAAGCACCGGGAGGAGAGGCTTGTTTGCCTCAGAAGTCCCCTCCGCTGGTGTGTGATGAGTGAGCAGCAGTGCTGGCGCACAGAGGTCTCAGTCTGTGGAAGTAGCTGAGCGCTCTCCCCAGGACTGGTCCTGGCAAATGCCATCGTCATAGGAGGGCGTCCTGGCCCTGCCTCGTCCGTCCCACACCGATTTCATAGCACTCTCCCGAGCAGGTGTGCACCATCACCTCGTCTTAATAAGCCGAGTGCACAGGAGGGGTGGTGAGGATAAGTAACAGCTTAAGGAATTATTTAAAAACACCAAGACTCACCCACATGCCACCTGGGTCAAGAAATACATCCCTAGCACCTAGAGGTGCCCACCTCCAGGCCATCACGGCTGTCTTGTCCCCAGTTTCCTTGTGCTCTGACCCTGTGGCCACTCACGGTCACTGCTGGGTACTGCACAGCCCCGGGCGCCGGGGATGCGGCTTCACGAGGCTGGGCTGCTGGCCATCGAGGGTCTCATGGTCCTTTGGCCTGGCCTTGTGTTTCAGCGGGCTCCTCTGCTGCCCAGCCTGCCGGGCTTGACCCTGAGGCCAAGTATGTGCGGGTCAAAGGCCAGCCCCTTTCCTGAAAGGAGACCCGAGAAGAGCCCCCAGGGCACCCCAGGAGGAGGGACCCCTGGTCCAGGCAGCGCAATGCGTCTGTGGCTGCTTCCTGCTGCCTTCTTGTAACCTGAACTGTAGTCTGAGTTCTTGTGCAGGGTTAGGAACAGGTGTGAGTGTGTGTGTGTGTGTGAGTGTGTACGTTAGCCTCCTTGCTCAGGAGAAATGAAGCTTTGCCGCATTTTGCGGTGCTGAAGGGCTGGTCTTGAGTCCAAAAAAACGAACTTTCCACGTCCCCTTGTCCCTCTCTTACGCTTAAAAAAAGTACATGTCTAAATTCTCCCAAGCGGGGCTGCAGCCCTGCCGGTCGGTCACCCCCCTGCACACGGCACTGGTGCCAGGCTGAGCGGTGGGGCTGCAAACAGATCCCCCAGCTGCCTGGGCTCCGTGTCTTCCCTGAAAGGCAGGGTTAGCGGCCCCCTCGAGGGTTAAGCGGCTCGTGCACGCTGCGGTGGGTGCAGGGCCCCGCTGCCACGTTTGCAGCTGGGTACCTTCCTGATCCGTGTTCAGGAGGCCCCGCCCTGCCCTCAGAGCCCTCCCGGCCCACCGACCCCCACCCAGGCAGGCTTCTCCCCTCTCCTCCTTGCGGTCGTCACATGACAGCCCTGGGAGCCCCCTGCCCACATGTCTGTCGTCTGTCTGTCCGTCTCTCTCCTCTTCCTTCCTTTGAACATCTCTGCCTTGCAGTCCCGTTTGACGAGGACGACCTGGAGGAAGATGTGGACTCAGAGCCAGCAGAGATAGAAGGCGAGGCAGCGGAGAATGGGGACACGGGGGACACTGGCGCAGAGCTGGGCGATGGTACGGGGACCCCAGAGCCTCCCCCAACCGTGGTGCCCGCCTCCTTCCTCCCGGGGAGGGGCCCGCAGTGGTCTGAGCTCAGGGAAGACGGAACACACATTAAGACGAAAGTGAGGTGCTCAGAGGAGCGGCCATTAGGGCTCCTGGTTCCTTCCTTGTTCTGCCACTAATCTGAAGATGTGTTGTTTCACCCACCCTTTGGACGTGGGCTGCGCTCGTTAAGTCTTGGGGAGAAACCGAGCAGATTCAGGGCTTCCTACGAGGCCTTTAATCCAGCTGCTGCCTCTGGAAGCTGGTACGAGGAGGAGATGGCGTTGAGGGGGAGGGGCAGGGACTGGGCTGGGAGGTGAGAACGGGCGGGGCTGGGCCGGGAGGGCTCCGAGTCCCCGAGGCTGGTCCTTCCTGTGGAGCCGTCCGTGTGCTCAGGAAGGCCCGCACCCTCAAAAGAGAGGAGGTGCCACGGGCGTCCTGGGGCTCCGCGTCACAGAGGATGCTGTGTTGATGGACGAGTCTCAGGAGGGGGACCAGCGGGCAGCGCCTGGCCGGGATGCAGAGCCGGCTGGACCTCACGCTGCAGTTAGTGGCCTGGCGGCTGTCCTCTGAGGAGCCGGGAGCCTGGCAAGGAGCACAGCCTCACTTGAGGTCTGTGCTCACTTCCCTCGGCAGGTCAGCACTGGTCGGACGACGTGCCGTCAGAGACCAACACGGAGCTGCAGCAGGTGGCGGTGGGAGTGGGACTGGAGCTGCGGGTGTCTGAAGGCGAGGAGGAGCCACCGCCGGCCTTGGCAAGGCGCCCAGAGAGAGGTCTGTGTGCGAGCCTCTGCCCTCCCCTCCCTGCACGGCCCCTTCTCCTGTGGCACCTGTGCAGCTCACCTTTGGACCTTTGGATGCAAATCCTACACTGGTGACATGGCCGAGGCCGGGACGCCCTGGGAGCAGCCCCGCTGCAGTGCAAGCGGGTGTTTCCTCTTGCAAATCCTGCGTCTGTTTTCTCAGGTCGCTCCCAAGTCTCCAGCCCCAGCCGGTCCCCTGAGGAGCACTCGGTCTTGTCCTCCCCAGCCCACAGCCCCAGGGCACAGGTAAGGATTTGGGGCCCACTTTGGAGGCAGAGCTGATGGGACTCCTTAGGGGCCTTGGTGTGAACCCAGTTTTTTTATTCCCTGTGCTGATGGGCTGTTGAAAACAGGAGTGGCCCTGGGGCTCCGGCCCAGTGTGGCCTGCTCTGCGCCAATCCCACCGCTGAGCTTCCCACTACTGTTCTCTGTGTGTCCATACAGCATACCGTTTTAACATAAATTTATTTTTAAGTTAAAACAGTAATATTTGTGGGATTACTGGTTTGATACAACAGATGTGTTTTTTCTCCATATTACGCTAAAATGAATGTATGATTTTCTAAATTAAAAATACTTGTCCAGGTGACCAGTGGTCTTTGAACTACGCACTGCAGGATGCTCCATAAATAGATAGTAACACTGTGTCCTGTGGAGCACGTTTTAGGGGAGGCCATCTAGAGGACGGCCGGAGCTTGAGGCCTGGGGCTACTTGGCTTGGTCTTTGGGGTCCTGAGGAGCAAGGTGATTTGGGGGGTTTCATCTGCAATGAGGCCAGGGCGTGGCGGGAAGGACAGTCCGGGAGGCAGACTGCGATTGATGCTGTTTTAAGTCTTACGTCAGAGACCTCGGAGCTCTGGGGCTGGTCGTTAGCATCCTTTGGCTGGTGTCAGTTCAGGGCCCAAAGAACCAGATGCGTTTGGGGTGAACCAAACCTGAAAGCTTCACATGTTCACTGGGTGAGGGGCTCTGAAGCTTGACAGACGGATCAAAACGGGGGGTGTTCTCCTGGCCCTTGATCGTGGCCCTCCGCATGGAGAGGGTGTTTCAGGAAGCTCAGGCCCTTGGCGGGAGAGCATGCCCATCAGAGCCCTGCCTTCTAAGCAGCTCCTGTCACCTTGCTTTCCCACAGGGCACCCGAGCCCCGCGCGCCTCTGCAGCCGCCATGAGGGGGTTGCCCGCGGAGAGCCCTGTGCCAGAGCCAGAGCCAGAGCTCGCCCATGGGGAGCCCACAGCCGGCACCCCCGTCCAATCGCAGCCTGAAGCCAGGACGCCGCCCTCACCTGCAAGCCCACAGCGCCGGTCCCCGCTGGCCCCCCTCCCCATCTGCTCCCAGCCTCAGCCGTCTGCCGAGGCCACCGTGCCGTCCCCCACCGTGTCCCCCATCCGCTTCCAGCCTGTGCCGGCCAGAACCTCCACCCCCCTGGCCCCCCTCCCCGTGAAGAGCCAGGGGGTCACCAAGGACACACTGGGCAGCCCCCTCCCTGGGGACGAGGCCCTGAGACGCAGCGACCTGGTGGCAGAGTTCTGGATGAAGAGCGCAGAGATCCGCCGCAGCCTGGGGCTCACGCCCGTGCGACGGGGCCCTGGACCCGAGCCCGCGTTCCAGCCCGCGCCCCTGCAGGCCTGTCGAGCTGAGAAGCTCCCCCAGGGCGAGGGACCCTGGCTTCTGAAACCCACACCTGTCCCCGGGAGGCTGGGGCCGCCTGCCGCCAGGGGGACCCAGCCCTCCCCGCCCACCCCGGGGTCCCCACCTGGCAGGGAGCCGAAGGGCGCCCGGGCGGAGCACAGAGACCTGTCCAGCAGCTCGGGGCTGGGCCTGCAGGGCAGCTCCTCCCGCACCAGGACGCCCGGCAGCCAGAGCTTCAGCACCTCCGACTCCACCATGCTCACGCCCCCCTCCAGCCCGCCGCCCCCGCCTCCCGACGAAGAGCCCGCCACCCTTCACGGGAAGCCGGCCCTGGCGGGGCAGCTCACAGCCTCGGAGTCCCGAGCACCGGCCGCGTGCGTGCGGACCCCGCGGGAGCCCACCCGGCCGCCCCCGGAGGAGGCACCGAAGCCATTTGTGGAGAGCGTGGACGAGATCCCCTTTGCGGACGATGTGGAGGACACGTATGACGACCGCACGGAAGACTCGAGTCTGCAGGAGCCCTTCTTCACGCCCCCCTCCCGCTGGCCCTGCCCCGAGCAGCCCCTGGCCCAGGAGAGAGGCCGGGGGCCTGAGAGTGGGCTCCCGCCACAGAAGCGGGGGCTGCCGCTGGTCTCCGCCGAGGCCAAGGAGCTGGCAGCCGAGCGTATGCGCGCCCGGGAGAAGTCAGTGCGGAGCCCGGCGCTGAGGGATGCCATGGCCCGGCAGCTGAGCAGGATGAAGGAGATGGACACCGTGGCCACCGCCCCCAGGGCCCCCAGGACCCCAGCACCCCGCAGAGCCACCGCCGTGCCCCCGAAGGGCCCCGAGGAGCCCACCCCAACGTACAAAGCCATGAGTGAGGAGGTCCCGTCCCCTCCCTCGGACTCAGGGGGCCTGGACGGCTCGGTTACCTCGTCCGAGGGCTCCAGCGGGAAGAGCAAGAAGAGATCGTCCCTCTTCTCCCCCAGAAGAAACAAGAAAGAGAAGAAGCCCAAGGGTGACGGCCGGCCCCCGGAGAGGCCCAGCCCCAGCGCCCTGGAGGAAGCAGCAGCCAAGCCCAGGTCCCTGTGGAAGTCCGTCTTCTCCGGGTACAGGAAGGACAAGAAGAAGAAGGGCGATGGCAGGTCCCGCCCCAGCACCCCTTCCAGCGGGACCACTGTGGACGCCGGCAAGCCGGGGGCATCTCCTGTCACGAGAGCAGGTACAGCAGCACGGGGGCCCCTCCCGGGCAGAGCACACGGTGCGGGCTCTCCAGCCCCTGTAGCTCCCTTGAAAGACCCACTTCCCATGCTGCCCCCTCCCCTGGGGCTTCCTAGGGAGAAGGAAACTAAACCCAGGACCTTCTGAAACCAGCGTGCAGCTGGGCGGGGGCCGTCGGGGGGCTGTGACTTCCCAGGGAGGGCCTGATGGTGAGTGGCTGGGCGCTGGCTCCAGACGGGGCCCCTTCGGTGCGTGTGGGCCCAGTCCCGCCCGGATGTGCGTCAGCATCCAGGCTCGTGGCTCCGGATGCGGGACAGACCCAAACCGGGGAGAACCACACCTCCGCTCCCCTGCCCTGGGCTGCCGTGGGTGTGGAAGTGGGGAGAGTACCCCGTGTGGCCACTGGTCACTGTCCCTGCTCTGCCTCTGCCCCCGCAGAGCTGCGGCCCCGACGCCAGCTGAGCTGCTCGGAGGACTCGGACATCTCCAGCGACGATGTCCTGGAGCGGACCTCCCAGAAGTCCAGGAGAGAGGTGGGTGGGCCGCGGCTGCGACTCCGTCCCCTGTTCAGCGCCTCACCCCAGCCGACGCACAGCTGAACCCCACGCCTGGCCCGTGCCCAGGCCAAGACACGGCGGGAGCTCTCCTCTGGGCCCGAGCCGCCTGTGTCAGGGCCAGTCTGAGGGGGAGCACGTCCCTCTGACCACAGCTGTCCCCAGGCCCCAGGCGCCCTCCTCATCCACACCGACAGCGAGTCTGGGACCCCAGCCCTAGGATCCCACGAGCTCCCTGTCGCCGGGGGCCGTGTAGGGAACACTGAAGTCAGGGCTGCGCCCAGGACGTGCTGACCTGGCACGACGTTATGTCCGGGTACGTGATAACGTCACCCCGGTTTCGCCCCGAGTACGCTATTGGAGTGCGGGAGCTGCGTGGGAAGCATCTTGTGCTGAGGACACATGAGCTCCGTCTGTGGGGGGAAGGGCCGTGTCGTCTGCAGGCGACTCAGGAGAAGAGGCACAGGTTGGCGAGGGTGTCGTCTGCCTCTCCGTCTCCTGCAGGTCTGAGCATCTTCAGAGTAAGAACTGAGGGGCATGGGACACCCCCAGAGCATGGGGCTGCATCAGCCGGCGGGTGGGGAGCCTCCTGCAGACCCCCACGGGAGCCTCGGGTCCGCGCAGTGGGGCACGTGGTTCCTCGACCCTGCTTCAGGCGGCTGTGAAACAAACCTGAGTTTCGTTTCATTTAAAAAAGCAAAAAACTAACTAAAAATGACTTATTTTTATTTAAAATGTTTATATAGAAAAGTTAATACAGATTTTAAAAAAATCACCTGTAGCCCTGTCAACAAGAGATAACTCATGTTTCCCACTTTGCCTCAGTTTGACTCAAATACAACCAAACCATGCGGCCTGGCCCACTGGCCCGGGAGCTGGCAGCCACGTTCCCGGGGCTGAACCCCCAGAAGTCGGTGAAGCACCAGCGCGTTTCTTTTTTTAATTGAAGTGTAGTTGATTTACAGTGTTGTGTTAGTCTTAGGTGTGCAGGAAAGGGATCTAGTTATACATATATGTGTGTGTATATATATATATATATATATATATATA
>NW_021703783.1:349339-594366 GCF_005190385.1 Monodon monoceros
TTTCCCATTTAGGTTATTACAGAGTGTTGAGTAGAGTTCCCTGTGCTGTACAGTAGGCCCTTGTTTATTATTTATTTTATATATAGTAGTGTGTGTCTGTCAATCCCAGACTCCTAATTTATCCCTCCCCCACTTCCCATTTGGTAACAATTTTTTTTTCTATGTCTGTGAGTCTATTTCTGTTTTGTATATAAGCTCATTTGTGTCATTTTTTTAAGATTCCACATATAAGTGATATCATATGGTGTTTGTCTTTCTCTGTCTGGCTTACTTCACTTAATGTGATAATCTCCAGGTCCATCCACGTTGTCACAAATGGCATTATTTCATTCCTTCTTATGGCTGAGTAATATTTCGCTGTATATATGTGCCATGTCTTCTTTATCCATTCCTCTGTTGAAGGACATTTAGGTTGCTTCCGTGTCTTGGCTATTGTAAATAGTGCTGCAATGAACATAGGGATGCATGTATCTTTTCGAATTATGGTTTTCTCTGGACATATGCCCAGGAGTGGGATTGCTGGATGATGTGGTAGTTCTATTTTTAGTTTTTAAGGAACCTCCATACTGTTCTCCATAGCGGCTGCACCATTTACATTCCCACCAACAGTGTAGGAGGGTTCCCTTTTCTCCACATCATCTCCAGCATTTATTATTTGTAGGCTTTTTGATGATGGCCATTCTGACCAGTATGAGGTGATACCTCATTCTGGTTTGGATTTGCATTTCTCTCATAATTAGCGATGATGAACATCTTTTCATGTGCCTGTTGGCCATCTGTATGTCTTTGGAGAAATGTCTGTTGAGGTCTTCTGCCCATTTTTTGATTGGGCTGTTTGTTTTTTTGATATCAAGCTGTATGAGCTATTTGTATATTTTGGAGATTAACTCCTTGTTGGTCTCATGGTTTGCAAATATTTTCTCCCAGTCCGTTGGTTGTCTTTTTGTTTTGTTTATGGTTTCCTTTGCTGTGCAGAAGCTTTTGAGTTTAATTAGATCCCATTTGTTTATTTTTGCTTTTATTTCCATTACTCTAGGAGATGGATCCAAAAAAAAATTGCTGTGATTTATGTCAAAGAATGTTCTGCCTATTTTTCCTCTGGGAGTTTTATAGTATCTGGTCTTACATTTAGGTCTTTAATCCATTTTTTTTGTTTTGTTTTTTAGTTTTTAGTTTGTTTTTTTATATAGCAGGTTTTAATTAGTTATCTATTTTATGCATATTAGTGTACATATGTCAATCCCAATCTCCCAGTTCATCCCACCACCACCACTACCACCCCACCACCCCCTCCGCTTTCCTACCTTGCTGTCCGTACGTTTGTTCTCTACATCTGAGTCTCAGTTTCTGCCCTGCAAACTGGTTCATCTGTACCATTTTTCTAGGTTCCACAGGTATGTGTTGATATACGACATTTGTTTTTCTCTTTCTGACTTACTTCACTCTGTATGACAGTCTCTAGATGCATCCACATCTCTACAAGTGACCTAATTTCGTTCCTTTTTATGGCTGAGTAATATTCCATTGTATATACATGTACTACATCTTCTTTATCCATTTGTCTGTCGATGGACATTTAGGTTGCTTCCGTGACCTGGCTATTATAAATAGTGCTGCAGTGAACATTGGGGTGAATGTGTCTTTTTGAATTATGGTTTTCTCAGGGTATATGCCCAGTAGTGGGATTGCTGGGTCATATGGTACTTCTATTTTTAGTTTTTTAAGGAACCTCCATACTCTTCTCCATAGTGACTGTATCAATTTACATTCCCACCAACAGTGCAAGAGGGTTCCCTTTTCTCCACACGCTCTCCAGCATTTGTTGTTTGTAGATTTTCTGATGATGCCCATTCCAACTGGTGTGAGGTGATACCTCATTGTAGTTTTGATTTGCATTTCTCTAATAATTAATGATGTTGAGCAGCTTTTCATGTGCTTCTTGGCCATCTGTATGTTTTCTTTGGAGAAATGTCTATTTAGGTCTTCTGCCCATTTTTGGATTGGGTGGTTTGTTTTTTAAATATTGAGCTGCATGAGCTGTTTATATATTTTGGAGATTAATCCTTTGTCCGTTGATTCATTTGCAAATATTTTCTCCCATTCTGAGGGTTGTCTTTTTGTCTTGTTTGTAGTTTCCTTTGCTTTGCAAAAGCTTTTAAGTTTCACTAGGTCCCATTTGTTTATTTTTGTTTTTATTTTCATTACTCTAGGAGGTGGATCAGAAAAGATCTTGCTGAGATTTATGTCAAAGAGTGTTCTGCCTATGTTTTCCTCGAAGAGTTTTTTAGTGTCCGGTCTTACATTTAGGTCTCTAATCCATTTTGAGTTTATTTTTGTGCATGGTGTTAGGAAGTGTTCTAATTTCATTCTTTTACATGTAGCTGTCCAGTTTTCCCAGCACCACTTATTGAAGAGGCTGTCTTTTCTCCATTGTATATCCTTGCCTCCTTTGTCATAGATAAGTTGACCATAGGTGTGTGGGTTTATCTCTGGGCTTTCTATACTGTTCCATTTATCTTTATTTCTGTTTTTGTGCCAGTACCATGCTGTCTTGATTACTGTAGCTTTGTAGTATAGTCTGAAGTCAGGGAGTCTGATTCCTCCAGCTCCGTTTTTTTCCCTCAAGACTGCTTTGGCTCTTCGGGGTCTTTTGTGTCTCCATACAAATTTTAAGAGTTTTTGTTCTACTTCTGTAAAAAATGCCTTCTTTTTTTTTTTTTCGCGGTACGTGGGCCTCTCACTGTTGTGGCCTCTCCCGTTGCGGAGCACAGGCTCCAGATGCGCAGGCTCAGCAGCCATGGCTCACGGGCCTAGCCGCTCCACGGCATGTGGGATCTTCCTGGACCGGGGCACGAACCCGTGTCCCCTGCGTCGGCAGGTGGACTGTCAACCACTGCGCCACCAGGGGAGCCATGCCATATTTTAAATAAATTTATTTATTTTATTTATTTTTGGCTGTGTTGGGTCTTCATTGCTGCTTGCACGCTTTCTCTAGCTGCGGCTAGTGGAGGCTACTCTTCATTGCGGTGCGTGGGTTTCTCATTGCAGTGGCTTCTGTTGTTGCAGAGCACAGGCTCTAGGCATGGGGGCTCAGTAGTTGTGGCTCGTGGGCTCTAGAGCGCAGACTCAGTAGTTGTGGCGCATGGGCTTAGTTGCTCTGTGGCATGTGGGATCTTCCCGGACCAGGGCTCGAACCTGTGTCCCCTGAATTGGCAGGCAGATTCCTAACCACTGCACCACCAGGGAAGCCCTTGAGTTTATTTTTGTGTATGGTGTTAGAGAAGGTTCTAATTTCATTCTTTTACATGTAGCTGTCCAGTTTTCCCAGCATCACTTATTGAAGAGACTGTTTTTTCTCCATTGTATATCCTTGCCTCCTTTGTCATAGATTAGTTGACCACAGGTGCATGGGTTTATTTCTGGGCTTTCTATCCTGTTCCATTGATCTATGTGTCTGTTTTTTGTGCCAGTACCATACTGTCTTGATTACTGTAGCTTTGTAGTATAGTCTGAAGTCAGGTAGCCTGATTCCTCCAGCTCCATTCTTCTTTCTTAAGGTTGTTTTGGCTATTCAATCACGCCCTTTAATTTAATAGATAAGTGCTGGTCCTCAGGCTGTAGTTACTAGTTCCTTTGGATTTTTTCATGTGCCACATGGGGAAATTACCTGTCTCCTTTTTAACTGCCTTGTTCTGATAATGAAAACCTTCCTCACTCTGGCTTGAGGCAGTATGTGCACACATGGCCAGGTGTGGCCTCTGGGAGGCCCTGACCTGGGAGAAGTGGCTGCCCCTCTCACTCCCTTCCTGCCTTTGAGCTATTTAATGGGGCTGCCAAGCAACTCTGTTCTAGGCTCAGTGGGTGAGAAGAGGCCACACTGACTGCCTGCAGTATCCCTGATGGAAGTCTGTTATTCGTGCCATTTAGGTCCCTTTCTTGGTGTATAATCGGGAGATGGCCACCCCCTCCCAGGGCCGCTTGGCCTGTTCAGGGACACCAGCAGGACAGAGAACTTGGGTGACAGGCAGTCTGCCCGGGTCTCCCACCACCTGCCCCCAGCCATCACCCTGCAGTGTTCGGCCAGAGAGAGGAATCTGAACTTGCACAGAGAAAGAGCTCCTGTGACCTTGTGGTTACTTTTCACACAAGGGGACTGAGGACAGAGCACAGGAAGTTTGGGGCCAGTGAAGGAGGCACTGACTTCTCGGCAGAAGAGTGACCCCTGGCTTCACTCAGGCGGGTTCACTGAGGTGGCACTGCTGGCGTCTCACTCCAAGCCTACACGCAGCCATCCTGGCTGACACGGGAAGAGCCATCATGCGTTTTAGTCGTGCACGTTTGTTTTAAACTTGTAGCTGATTTTGCTCCATTTCTGGGTCCTATTTTTAATTTTTGATCATTGTTATTATTGCCATTCTGCTTTGTTCTCCATCACGTCCCCTTAAAAGTCGGTTTATGTTCAGGGCATGATGTGCATCGAAGGCTGTGTCCTGTCCCTGTGGGAAGGCCTTGCTGCAGCCCTGCCCGGCCAGGCAGCCGAACCCTCACTAACCGTGTCCGGGCACGCGTGGACGGCGGCAACGGACAAGGACGGGGAGGTGCCTTGCTTGTCGCAGGCTGGGGGGCCATGTGGTGCTTTTGCTCCGGATGCCAGTGGGGACAGGGAGGCCCCTCTGGGCCTGGGCGCCACAGGAACGGGGAGTTTTTGAGCCCTTGTCTCCGTGACCTGCAGGGTACATGCTCGGGGAGTCCTGAGACGGTCCTTAAGTGGTGGCTCTCCACTAGCACTGGAACTCTTAGAATAAAGATTACCAGGATAAACTCCTGAGTTAAATTCGGAAGCTCCCTTAAAGTCTGCAAAGGCTCCTTTTTCGTTTTCTTGGAGGCAGTAAAGAAGGTGTCCCTCAGTGTCGCCCGCATTCACCCACTGTGCCCTCCGCACCACGTTCGCAGGTGCAGCTGTGCTGTCTGGCTGGGAGCCCCCCTCCGTTGTTTACAGCCTCACAGCCCTGCCAGAGCACATCCTCGCTCCTCTTGGTGTGCAGACCCCTGATCTGTCCAGGTTCACCGGCACCCTTCTTCCAGCTGCATTAGTTGGTTTGGATTCGCTCAGACTTAAAATAGAAGCACCCTGTTGCCTTCAGGCGAGGCTTCTTCAAAGAACCTTGCCAGTAGTGCTCATCTGAAAAAGGTGGCTTTTGATACCAAACCAAAAAGTACAAGGATCCTGGGTTTTCTTTTTCCTTTCCCTGTGTGCCCCCTACAAGCAAGAGGCTTGGGGGAAACATTTGATCAACATGTTTACCCCCACTGTCTTAAAGAAGAGCAGACGTCCTTACATGGGAAACTGGTGATCTCAGCAGTAAAGGCGCCCCACCCTCCTGTCCTAACTGCCCAGCAGTCACTGTGCAGCCAGCCTCCTGTCCCTGCCCCATGGGAGCGTCCCCCATGGATCTCCACGTGCCCCCTGGCCCGTGGAGCTCCTGCCAGGCTGAGGGTCTGGGCGTCTGCGCACACCTCGCCCCCGCCTGCCCTGTGGCCTCCATGACCCTGACTGAATAAACCCCTATCGTCCCCTGCAGCCGAGGACTTACACGGAGGAGGAGCTGAACACCAAGCTGACCCGGCGTGTGCAGAAAGCGGCCCGGAGGCAGGCCAAGCAGGAGGAGCTGAAGCGGCTGCACCGCGCCCAGGTGAGCCGCTGGGAGTCCGCACCCACAGGAGGGCGGGAGAGGAGGCGAGCAGGGCCGCCACTCGTGCAACTGCAGAAGCCTCGCGGGGAGCGCTGGCTAGGGGAAAGGGAGGGGCCCGGCTTTGAGTCTCCTAGATCCCTAGCTCTGGAAGAACCACTGTAAAGCCAGCTCCTGCGTTTGTCAGAGCTGTTAGCAAGAGGCAGCTGTGACTGGCTGGCTTCCGATGCGCCTGGGATTTAGAGGTTGGAGCTGTCCTCAGGGTCCCAGGCCTTTCAGGTTTTTTTTTTTTTTTTTTCGGTATGTGGGCCTCTCACTGTTGTGGCCTCTCCCGTTGCGGAGCACAGGCTCAGCGGCCATGGCTCACGGGCCCAGCCGCTCCGCAGCATGCGGGATCTTCCCGGACCGGGGCACGAACCCGTGTCTCCCGCATCGGCAGGCGGACTCTCAACCACTGCGCCACCAGGAAAGCCCCCAGATTTTTTTTTTTTAACAAAAAATAATTTTTTAACGCAAAGTATTAAATGATACCTAAATACAATGTGGTTTTTTAATGAAATCGTATGTATATAGCTGTGTTCATAAAGATTAGGACAATAATCAAAAGCTCTACAACAGCAAGAAACATGAACAGCAAATCCATTCCCAGCGAAGAGATTCCTCTGATTTTCCAAAACCAGCCTTCTCGTCCTTTCCCCGGACGTTACTCTGGATCTGCGTTCCCTGCATGACCGGATCCCTGGATTTTATTTCATTTTCTGTGTGAAGATATGTCTCTGCCGCTGCTTCGGGGTGGGAGGTCGTCCCGGGTGTCAGTCATCCCCGAGAAGCCTCACTCCGTGCAGAGTGGAGCCATGTTTTCTCATTGAGGTGGAGTTGGTTCACGATGTTGTGCTAATCTCTGCTATACAGCGAAGTGATTCAGTTATCTATGTGTATACATTCCTTTTATACTCTTTTCCATGATGGTGTATCCCAGGAGATTGGCTGTGATTCTCTGTGCTGTACACCAGGACCTTGGTGTTCATCCATCCTACGTCTAATAGTTTACAGCCACTAACCCCAAACTCCCAGTCCCTCACCCCAACCCCTGACCCCAGCAAGCGCAAGTCTGCGCTGGGCAGTTTTAATCTTGTCGAAGCAGGATCTGTTTGAGACTCTCAAGAGCCCCGCACCCTCGTGTGCTCATGCCACGCTCTGGGCACCCGCCCGCTTCGCCCTTCTCCCTCCTTCACGCTGTCGTGTCGCCCGCAGATCATCCAGCGGCAGCTGGAGCAGGTGGAGGAGAAGCAGCGCCAGCTGGAGGAGAGGGGCGTCGCTGTGGAGAAGGCGCTGCGTGGGGAAGCAGGTACCGGCTGGGTTCCTGGCGGACAGGGGATCCCTGAGGAATGCCCACCCAGCCCCGCGGGAGGCTAGTTCCTGTCCTGCCCCTGGGAGTCAGCTAGTCTCCAGCAGGATTCTCTCTCTGGTCCCCTCGTCACTGAGAGCCGGGGCTTCTGTTAAGCAAAGGAGGAGAAAGGCCCGTGCATCGCAGGGCTGGCCGTCCCCTCGGCCCACCATCTGCTGCTGATGCCCTGGGCCTCCTCTCTCCTCCCTCCTCCCCATCTTTTACTTGAGAAGACAGTGACTGGAACGGGGCAGGCTGTGCACAAGGAACCATCACAGAACTGCTCGTGCAGGCCACCCCCGCCCCCCGCCCCAATGGGTGGAGCTGGTGCCCCGGGTGGACCAGGCTCTGTCCTGGAGGCTGGGCACTCAGGGCAGAGCCCAAGCAGAGCAGACGCTGGGAAGTGGCTGTGAGGGCCATGTGCTGGTAACTGCCCTTCCTGGGGCAGAGCCATGGGGGCAGTGCAGTCACACCACTGTCCCCAGAGCCTGTGGGTGGGCCCAGCACAGTGGGGCTTGGAGACCAAAGAGGTGCCGAGGGCCCAGGAGGCCCTCTTGGTTCAGGACCTTGAAACCACTGGATCAGCCCCAGCTGTAGCCCCAACCCAGGCACAAGTGATTCCTCCCTGCCTTCCCAAGTCCCCAAATCTGGAGCCTCCAACCCTTTGTAGAGAGCACGGGCCTCCAGGGTCAGCACTAGAGTCGTGGGACCAGGGATGAGGACAGGTGGTGACGTGGTTTTACTTGGGAGCGGGGGCGGGTCCTCTGGGCTTTGGGCTGAGGGTAAACTGAAGGCGAATCAGGAAGAGGCAGCCACGAATGCGGCCTGTCGCTGCCTCTGATCTTGCTGGAAGACTGACCAGTGGTTGGCCTCCGAGTGAGCGGCTGGTGTCGGGATGCGTTCGTGGGGCTCTGGAGGACTGGGGTCAGGCACAGAGGAGGTGTCTCCCGTCCTGACCCTTCACGGCCACGGAATGCAGCTAGCAGTGGACTCAGGGTGACCTTCAGGTGAAGACAGGACACGAGGCAGGAAGATGAGGCTGTGATGTCTTGTGCCTGATGCTGGACTCACTGTGCCACCAGATGAAATGTGAGAACTTGACTCCGGAGGCGAACCAGCCCCTGTGCCCAGGAGCGGGGACTCAGGTTCACCCGGCAGGGCCCCCGCCCTGCGTGCCCTGACCCAGCCTCCTCTGTCAAACGTGACCACCTGGATGGAGCAGCCCTGCAAGCAGTGGGAACGGGGACCCGCGGGCCCTGCCATCTCTGCTCTCTCTGCTTGCAGAAGATGCCAGGAGGAGCCCGGACCCTCAGATTCCTCCTGCCGAGGTGGAGAGGGGCCACAGTTTGCGTAAGTGCCCCTGTGCCCCACAGGGCTCTGAGGTTCAGATGCACACCCAGCGCTGATGGTTCCGCCTGGCATTCAGATGTCTGTCAGCTGCCCTGCGGTTTGTCCATGGCGGCCCCTCAGCATTTCCACAGCAAGCTGCATTCCTCAGTCTGCTGCCTGCCAAGGGGCCAGAGAAAAGGGACCACTGAAGATTGACCTGGGATTTTGCTGAAATTCCGCTTACTAGTTGTTTACATAATTACCTTTTTGTAAACACATACAACCAGAATTTCGTCTAAGTCAGTGGTTTTCAAACTTTTTTTAAAAGCAGCAGAACGCTTTTTTACAAGACAAATTATGAGTTCAAGTTTAACGCAAAAAAAAAAATTACTCTTAAATGTTAATAAACACAATTTGAAAATGCAGGTTGTGGAGAGCTGCAGGGTTAATACCCTCCATGTCCAGTCCAGCCCTGGACGTAGGGTGGGCACCTGATGCGCAGAGGTGGGGGCAGGTCATATACAGCCATGGGAATCTCAGGACATGCACAGTGAGAACGGTCTGGGTGTCTGCAGCTTAAAGTCGGAGTTGCTCTCTCAGTGGAATCACTACAGATCCAACTGCAGTTCAGATTCTTTATGAAGAAGAGATCAGATAAATACTCCCAAACATACAGTGAACCCAGAACCAGGTGTGCTATGTGTTGTGGCACCTGGAGGACCACCCTGGTACCTGGAGGATCACCCTGGCACCTGGAGGACTCCCCTGCACCTGGGGGACCACCTTGGCACCTGGAGGACCACCTTGGCACCTGGAGGATCACTCTGCACCTGGAGGACCACCCTGGCAGGGCACTCCGAGAGTGAGACCCTGCTAGCAGGCCGGGATTGAAGTTGATGAATGAAGTGTCATTTTCCCACGCGTCACAGGCAGGGCAGACACTCGCACACAGAGGGCAGAAGAAGCCTGTTCCTGGGGCCTCACAGAAGCGAGTTTACCTGCAGCACAGATTAACATGTTGATGGGCTTCAGTGGGTTACACATTGGCAGATCAAAGATTCGAACATGGTGTGTCCTGTTTAAGTTTTTTTTTTTTAAATTTATTTTTTACTTTTGGCTGTGTTGGGTCTTCGTTGCTGCGTGCAGGCTTTCTGTAGTTGCGGCGAGCGGGGGCTACTCTTCGTTGCGGTGCGCGGGCTTCTCATTGCTGTGGTCTCTCTTGCGGAGCACAGGCTCTAGGCGCGCAGGCTTCAGTAGTTGTGGCTCGTGGGCTCTAGATCGCAGGCTCAGTAGTTGTGGCGCACGGGCTTAGTTGCTCCGCGACATGTGGGATCTTCCCGGGCCAGGGATGGAACCTGTGTCCGCTGCATTGGCAGGAGGATTCTTAACCACTGCACCACCAGGGAAGCCATGTTTAAGTTTTTTGATGAGTTAAAAGTAGTTGTGAATCGGGTATTTGGGAGACCCCAGAACAGCACTTGAAGAACCGGAAGCTTCCAGAGAGCAGGTTGAAACCACAATTCTGGTCCAGAGTCTGCTAAGTTTCCCAGAACTTCTGTCCAAATACACGTCTCCTGTTTCAAAGACGGGCTGTGGTACCTCCGTTGGGAGATTCCCACAATGCATTTGGAAACACTCGACACAGGAACCCAGTACTTCGCTTTTCTTCTTTTAAGCACATCACTTCCTAGGCTCCCTTTTGGCAGAAGCCCCTGGGGCTCTGCTCCCACCTGACAGAGGTCGTCTTTGAGGCTCAGCGGTGCCTTCTCTTGGGCTTCTGTGTCCCATGCCTCCTGCTCGTCTGCTTGCTCGCGGCCGAGCCTTTGAGAAGGCCACTCGGGCTGAGTAGTGCTGGTCAGCTCCTTCCCTGAACTGGCCATTCGGTCTCACCCGATGGGCTCTCTGAGGGGTCAGACTGGTGGCCTAGCTGCCTTCCAGAGAAGGCTCGCGTAGTTCTGAGTCTCACGTATATCCGCACGGCAAGTTTAGCTTCAGAGCCTTGGATAAGACGGAGACTCGTGAGGTTTCTGGTCTGGGGCAGCTGGGAAGCCCTCTTTGTCTCTGGAACCCACTGGATCAGCCTCAGTCTGCTTTCCGGTGTGTGTGTTTTGGAAGGAGCCCTCGTGTGGAACCAGAGGCTGCCAGGACCAGCTGTCAGACTGTGAGTTGTGGAGGAAAGGGTAGCGAACCGCAGCCGACTCCACTCTGCGTGCGTTACGGTCCTGGGGGCCGCCCTCGCTCACAGCGCCTGTGTCGGGGTCCTGGAGTATGATGAACAAGAATACGTTGCCGCCCGTTGCCTGCTCTTAGGGGGGCTGGAGACCTTGGGGGCCTGAACGCAGAAGAAACAGGGCCTCCTTCATCTCAGACCGTCCAGCAGAAGTGCTTCTGCTTCTGGTGGGGTCGGTGTGGACAGGGCAAGCTGAGGGCTGGTTCCTGACACAGCTTTTTTAGGGTGTTCACGTTTCGCCTTCAGCCCCTCAGCCTGGGGCTTCTCATATTCAGAAATTAGGGAGGTTCGTAGCCTTTGATCTGCCCTTGAGTTTTTTAAAATCTTAGATGAGGTTGAGTCCCAGCAGGATTCCCAACCAAGCCAAGGCTTCTGTCCTGGCCGATCACTTTCTGTCAGTGCAGTCACCTGTGGTTTTCTGTGACCGCCCCTCTCACCCAGAGGTCTGTGGCTACAGTGTGCACGTGGGGGGGCGGGGGGGGCACCTGGGGGGACACATGCTTTCCAACTGCCGCCTGTCCCCCTCCTGCTGCGTCTCTGGGTGTTTCTTATGCTTCACGCCGTTCATTGCTCGAGGCTCGGGGGGACCGGAGGGTTATCTGATGCAGTAACTCTCTTCACCGATTCCTTGTTGTAGACTATTGGGGAGAGTCTTATTACACTGACCTCATCGACTTGCGCCTGGGTGGTATGTATGCAGCCCTGTTGCTGAACTAACCCTGCTGATGCCCCCCTCCCCCGCACCTGCTCACAAACAGCAAGAAGTCATCCCGATAACCAGCAGATGGCAAAAGCACAGGCCCTTTTCCAGCTCAAAGGGAGCAATGCCCGACCCTCCCCCTGCCCGTATGTGCTCCAGGGGGAGACCTGAGATAGCTTTTGCTGCCCGGGGTTATTTTAATGTTTTATAAATAAAAGTTCACCTACCCCAGCCTGTCAACCTCAAATCTTCACTCTGGTCCCACTAATATCGTTGGGTTGTTTGACGGTAGGAACACACACGACACACTCAACACGCACGCATACACACACACTCTACCATGACCTCCCCTCGAAGCACATCCCTCCCACTCCCCCCAGGAAGCTCACTGCCAACCACACTGGGGAACCAAACACACAGAGAGCTCGGCCTCCACTGTCTCCGTCAGGGCGTGCTCGGGCGCCCCCTGAGAGGTCCAGGTGCCTGGGAGTGGTGTCACGGTGATTTCTGCCCAGATTCACCAGACTTGAGGCTGTGTTGACCGATGCCTCTGAGAATGTACCCCCCTCCTTGCTCTGTCCAGGGACCTACTTTGCAGCTCTTTTCAACCAAGACAGGAAAAGTCCCAGGCAGTGGTCCTCCGTGTATGGTCCCTGGAGTGGCAACATTGGCACCACCCCTTGGGGGCCTGTTAGAAGTGCAGGTTCTCAGGCCCCACCCCAGACCTTCTGAGTCAGGAACCCTGGAGGTGAGGCCTGGTTACCTGCTTTAACAAACCTTCCAGGCCGTTCTCATGCCTTCTAAAGTGGAACCGCCATCTCAAAGGAACTCAGTGTGTTTGTCATCTTGCATACAAAGCTCACCATTTGTGTCGGATCAGAGAAACAGCCAAGGCCTGAGTCTCACCTCTAGACCTTGGGCACCTTTCCTCCTGGAAGGCTGCCCTCGTATCAGAAGCTGAGGCTCCCGGGGCCCAGCGCCTTCTTGGAGTCCTGAGTCCTGGGTCAGGCGGTCTCACCTCTTCATCTCCCCATGCAGGCTCCATGCCTGAAAGTGCTCTTGAGACAGACGAGGGGACAAAGGTCACTGTCTCTCATATTTTACTGTAATCCCATCCTTTTGAGAGTCACTTCTTGGCCCATTCATTTAAAAACCAAAGCATGATTCTGATTGCGACTCAAGACAGAGCCCTGGTCTTAGAGAGGCTCCACCAGTAAGGAGCCTCCCAGCCTCCTTGGGGGTGGGCTGTCGCTGGCCTCTGCTCTGCCTTCTCACCCCATGTCCATGGGTTCGCCCCTCTGCATG
Source organism: Monodon monoceros (assembly GCF_005190385.1). Lineage (NCBI taxonomy): Eukaryota > Metazoa > Chordata > Mammalia > Artiodactyla > Monodontidae > Monodon > Monodon monoceros. The sequence continues at coordinate 361,981 of NW_021703783.1, forward strand.
GCCCTCCAGGGCCCCGAGCTTCTGGTGTCAGGTGCTGCCACCTCGTGGCCATTGCTGCTGTAGAAGGGCTGATGCTTACCCCCCGACTAACAGACCCCACCCCTGACTAACGTCCTGGGCTCCCTTCCCGCCGCTTCCCGACACCCCGGGCAACGTTTATGTCGATTCCAAACGAATGTGACAAGTATTTTTTTGTTTAATTCAGAATCTACTGGGAAGAACTATCGAACCCGTTTCTTTAAAATTGCGTTTGCCCTTCCCTCCCAGCTCGAGTACTGTTGCCACACTGATTACCTCGTGTGGCTAGTTTTGTTTTCTTTGCTCCTGTTGGCTTGAGGGATAAGATGTTGGCTGTTTCCATTTCTGTGTCCCTGGACTTCAGCTTCTAGCCTTCTGGGTTTAGAATTCCCACAAATTCCAGGGGAAAATGAAATAAATAGAAAAAGGAACTCAGTGTATCTCTGAATTGTGAACACCTGCATTAAACACCTTATGACCCCTGCTGCCTGATTCACTTCCTGTTCTGTCAGTTCTCTGTGATTTCTGTGTAAAGTCCAGCCTCGGTGGGCTCTGCTCAGCACGCAGAGGCTGCTGCCCTCCCACAGGGTCTGGGAGGAGAACAGATGCCAGAATCAGCCCCCTTTTCAGTTCCTGATGCTGTTACCTTCTTAGAGTGCTTGGTAATCTCATTATTTGGGGAAATTTTACCCTTTTGAAATTTGGAGCCCGAAGTGTAGAATCTGATTGCTTCTCTACTGTTGTATCTCCAAAGAGCCACAGGGAAACCCAGCACCAACCTTACTTCCTGCGTGGGTAAGAGGAGGCCAGCCTCCAGATCCCTGCCCGGCCTCTGCCCACCACACAGACGTGCTTCCGTGGAGTCTTACAGTGGCTCTCAGCTAACCTTTAAAGTCACCAAATCTGTTAAAAGCCTCTTTCTGAGCCACAGAGTATAAAGATCCCCTTTTCACAAAGCTGAATCTTGTGATTTCAAAGGACCCATTAAAGGACAGAGGCAGCGTCCTCCCTGCCCAGCCATCAGTCTTGCTGCACTAGACCAAGGTAGGCGACTGGACATCTTCAGATAAAAACATCTCTTCTGGAGAACATTAAATTAGAAATATATACACCTGGGGACTTCCCTGGCGGTCCATTGTTTAAGACTGTGCTTCCAATGCAGGGGGCGTGGGTTTGATCCCTGGTCGGGGAGCTGAGATCCCCCATGCAGCATGGTGTGACCAAAAAAAAAAATTAATTGAAATACATACACCTGATTTCTAGTTTTCAAAGACCTCACCTCGTGATTTGTATGTCTCAAGGGGAAATTGAAAGAACATGAGTGGTTTAGAAACGTAGTGTAAAGGACTGGGGAGGGGCTTTCATTGTTGCTGTGAGTTGTGGTGGGAAGGCAGGGAAGCACGTCCCACCTGCCCACTCCCCCTTCCGAGCCTGCCTGTGCTGTTTGCCCCACTTAGTTGATGCTGGCAGATTTTTGGCTGGTCTGTTCGGTTTGAGCGTTAGCCTGGCTCTTGTTTTGCTTTAGGAACTTTAAATCCTTGAGATTCCCCAGCATTCCTGTGTGTGTGCGTGTCCCAGCCTGTGTGTGTACACGTGTGTGTGTGTATGTGTGTGTGTGTGTGTGTGTGTGTGTTGGATCTCAGTTTTCACATGCATTTTTTTTCCCTTCGTTTTTCCCCAGTCTAGAGGTTTGTTCCATACTGAGTTTTCCTAACAAGGTATCTCCCCAGCTGTCTGTCTGTCGGCCGGGTCTGCCGGGCAGAGCCTTCCACCCTGTCAGATGCTGCATGCCGCCCTACGGCTTGCAAACCAGCCACTCTGTCTCCAGCTACCCTGACGTTCCCTGTAGTGGGGTGATTGGGTGGGAGGGAGGATGCAGTGCTGCAGGCAAAGCCTTTATGAGGAAGCAGGGGAGATGGAAATATATAGAAAGAACAAGTGGATGGGGGGTTGCCGCAGGACTGGTCGTGGCTGCCCACTGTTCCACAGCCTGCAGGGTCCTGGACCGGCCCCGGGCCACCAGAGAGGCAAGGCAGTCGCTGGAGAGCACCCGACTTAGGGAGACGAAACCTGGCTTCAGGCCCGCTTCACCGTGTCCCCAGCCCAGCCACTCGCCTTCTCTGGGCTTCTCCGTTAGGCGGGGCGCAGGCAGCTTGGTGGCCCTTCCAGGTCTGGCACCCGAGTGGGCTCTGTGTGTGACCCCTGTCCTCCAAGCTGCGTCCTTTTGTTGGGTTTGCCTGGAGCCTCTGTCGGTCCTCTAGGAAGGGCCCTCTGTGCTGGGAACGGGAGAGCGAGGGTGGGTCCTAGTCGGGCTGCACACCTCAGACCCTCTGAGCCTCCGGTCCCTCCTTTGACAGCAGAGCTGCCATGCCTGTCTGGCTGGGCAGCCCCCGGGGCCAGTGCAGGGGCCAGAGGAGGCCACACAGGTGCCCGTGGTTTGAATTCTGACGCACTGCCACGCTCACGTCACGCGTCCCTCTGGAATCCATGAGATGTGCCTGGCTGCACAATGATAATCTGCAGCTTTTCAAGTTCAGTGACACGTGTTGCTTGACCCGAAGTTGGGGAGGGTGGGTGCTGACGGCCACCCTGCAAGGCCGCACCTGGCACGCGGGCTCTGGGTGCTCTGGGTGGCAGCTGGGGTCAGAGTGAGTGATGCACATGGACAGGAACCCATCTCCTCGACGTTATACAGAAACTAATGTCAACGACTTCTATTTGCCATGAGTGTGACGACCTCTCTGTCCTTAACAGCTGGTGAACCAAACCTGTGTCTCTCATGTCTCCAAATGAGGCAAGAGACTAGCTCCAAACCAGCGTCTCTGTGTCTCCCTTGCATGCTCGTTTCAGGTTCAGGTCTGGGGTGGAACTCCCCTTGTTTGGCTGGTTTTTTCCTTCAGTTTCTTCTTTATAAAACAGTATTTATTGGGTGTTTTTTCTGATTATAAAGTATACATTATGGAAATATCAGAGCGTGCAGGAAGGCTAAGGAAGAGAGTCACAACCCGCCCTTCATGGCCTCTGGCCATTCCACATCTGCTCTGCCTGTTGTCACGAGGGTGCTGCTTTCCTAATTTCTGTCCTGAGTCCTGTTCTGCGATCTCGTGCCGTGTTCTGTGCTGGAAGGGCGTCTGAGGACGTGGGCTGCATACAAGGGCTAAATGCTGCGTTTTGTGATGTCTAGAAGGGGAAGCACATTCTTACCTATGCTGCCGGCGCGTGCCTCCTTGTTTCGGATGCGTGTGGCTGTGTGTCATGTCCCTGTCCCTTGCTAACAAGCAGGGATGCTGTTCCACTTTCACTGCAGCCTGTTTGCATTTAACATCTATCCCAGGAAGCGTCAGAGGTGGGGACCCTCTAGTTTGTGGGCATATCCAGGTGTCCTGAGCACCAGCCTTTAGACAGAGAAAGTTGGATGTAGATGAGTTATAAGTTGGGGGTGTTTGTAAGAAAGGAGGGCTCGCGCCTGCCCCAGTGACCAGCTGGTCACGCCACTCGGAACTCTGGACATGATTGCTGCACACGTACCACACACACACAAACACACACAGCCTCTGCACACACACACACACAGAGCCTCTGCACACCCACCACACACACAGCCTTTGCACCCCCACCCCCACACACAGCCTCTGCACACCTACCACACACAGCCTCTGCACACCCACCACACATACACAGCCTCTGCACACCCACCTCACACACAGCCTCTGCACACCCACCCCACACAGCCTCTGCACACCCACCTCACACACACAACCTCTGCACACCCACCACACACACAGCCTCTGCACACCCACCTCACACACACACAGCCTCTGCACACCCACCACACACACACAACCTCTGCACACCCACCTCACACACACAGCCTCTGCACACCCACCACACACACAACCTCTGCACACCCACCTCACGCACGCAGCCTCTGCACACCCACCCCACGCACGCAGCCTCTGCACACCCACCACACACACACAGCCTCTGCACACCCACCCCACGCACACAGCCTCTGCACACCCACCTCACGCACACAACCTCTGCACACCCACCTCACACACAGCCTCTGCACACCCACCACACACACAGCCTCTGACACCCACCCCACACACGCAGCCTCTGGCCTTAGTCGTGAATTTTCGCCCAATATCAGATTCATGCACAAAGCCCTGTGGAGAACACGGAGAAGAGCTTAAAAGAAAGAGAAAACATGGCAGTTGCACTCACCCCGTTGCAAAGTAAAGGGCCTCTCAACCAACACGTGGCTGCTTGGCCCTTGTGTTCACCTAAACAGGCTTGTTTCTAATGGTCCAGGCCCTGCCTACCACGTGGGGCCATGGCTTCTGCGTGTGCCCTGTGGTTCTGTGATGGTCCCTTGCTGACGGTCCCCGCTCCTGAGAGCCCCAGGCCCCGAGTCTAGAGATGTCCTCTGCACGACTTCCCAGCTTTGTTTCTGTGAGTTTTTGGCGTGTCCTGTCGTGCAGTCCGCAGTGTGACAGCGTCCCCAGCTGTGGCGTCGACCCTCTGCAGAGAGGGAAGGGGCAGAGGAAGAGGGGCGATCGGCTCTCTCTGGCTGTAGGGGGACAGAGATTTGGGCAGTGGGGACCGCCTCCGTGGGGACACGTTGGACCAACGAGCCCTGGCTCAGAATCAGAGCATCACAGGTGTCGGCCCTGGAGGCCCATCAAAGACTGGGCGCTGCCTCCGTGGCGGGGAGCTCCTCTATGGGTTCAGTGCCCAGAGAGCCCCCCAGCCCTTAGATTCACCCACGTGGTAACATCTGAGAACTCTCACTCAGGCCTGGCTGTTCCACGGCAGCGGGCAGGCCTGCTGGCACTTTGGATGTTTTCACGGAGGGATCCCCAAACCCAAAAGGCCCCCAGATTGTCATCCCCAGCTCTCCCGCCCTCCCGGCAGGACCACAGGAGGAGGGAGCCCGCCCTCCCCAGGCCCGGGGCTGTTCCTGCTCAGTCTCTGTGCTGGATACAGGACTGAATTCATTTGTAGACGTGTTTCCCTCGCTTCTGCTTTTCCATTTCTTGTATTTTTTCTTTTCCTCCTGTTGTTCCTTTCTCACTTCGTTTGCTTTCTGTCCTCTGCTTGTTCTCACTTCTCCTCTCCCTCCCCCTCCACTTCCACCTCCCCCTCCTCTCTGTCCGTCTCGCCTCGTCCTCCTTGTTTGGCCCTTTTTGAAGTTGAGCCCAGTGGCGGGACTCCACGACGTAGACCTCTCTCCTTCTGCCCTTGCTGTGTCCAGGAAGGTAAAGTAAACCCCAACCTTCTCCCCACCGCCTCTCGGGGGGCCGTAGCAACACTAGTCAAACAGGGACCGGAAACCCAGCTCTTTCTCCTTCTTCTTCTGGTACCTGGCAGCCCTGTTACAAACCCCCTGAGTATGTGGCAGTCCCTTACAAGGTACAGTATCCCTTCGACTGTCTCGGGGGGCTGGGGGGCGGGTGCAGGCAGGGAGCAGGTCCAGGTCTGGGGGCCTCAGGCTGCAGGCATCCACGGTTCCAGGCCACCACTCGTGGTCGGGCCTTTCAGCCTCCAGTCCCGCAGATAGAGGGACCAGGACGCGGGTGAGGAGCCCTGCCCCGTGTGGCAGTGATGTGTGCTGGTGACGTCGAGGAATACTGTCCTTACAAAGACTGTTCTGCACAGATGCCCCAGTTCCTTCCAAACCACTAAAAGCAGACTTCTCTGCCCTGTGTCTTGCTGAGTGTGTGTGTTTTAAGTTTGTCTGGTTTGCAGTCCCTTGTGGTGGTGATTGTCGTTGACAAGGCATGCGGGCGGGGCCGGGGAGTGTGACCACGGCTAACCCGCTAACCTTCCTCTGCTCTCCCCGGCGCTCGCTCACCGCTGACCACCACCAGCTGCGTCCACCTCGGCCGTCCCTCCGGAGCTGGCTCGAGCGCTTTAGGAGGCATCCTGGCGCCCAGAGAGCTTACCTGCCCTGGGCCCCGTGCTCCCCGTACGCCCCGCGGGTGCCCTGTGCAGAGCCGCTCAGGAAGGAACGTGCGGAGCTGGATGGGGACTACCGGGCGGTCGGGAGTGCTCTGGCCCTGGTGCCCAGCACGCACTCCGCAGCGGCCAGGACCCAGGACAACGCAGTGCAGACGCGGCCCCTGCCCTCGCGTGTGGTGGGAGGTCGGGGTCCCTGAGAGCCACCCCGTGTGTTCCTGGGCTTGGTTTTACTGGGAGAGGACTTCTGACCAGTGACCCGTAAAGCAGAGGCACTTGGAGAGACCTCCCCGTCCCGGCCTCTTAGCCCAGCCGTGGGTGGACTTGTGGGGCCCATGAACACCTGGAGTCCTTGGCAGAGATATTGGATGTGTTCACGTGCAGTTTTCCAGGAAGAGAGTCCCCAGGTTTCCTGAGACTGTCGAGTGGCCTGTAATCTGAAAACAGCGAAGAGCCACCGCAGTCTGGCTTCTGCGTCTGGACAGGACCCACTACGGCCGTGGGCTTCCTTGTGTCCCCTCCGTGGGGTGTGGCTCCTTGGAAAGGTCTTCCTTCCCTCCTGCGGCGGCTGAGCCCGAGGGGGCCAGGCCGCTCCTGGTGGAGACGGGTGTCAGCTGAGTAGGGTGCACCAGTCCCAGAAGCTGCTGCTGGGCTTGGATCAGAGCAGGGGCTTGGGGGGAGCCTGCGGTCTCCCTGCCCTGGTGAGAGTCCGCACATCTCCCAGGGACGTACTGCGTCTGCCATGCAGGGGTCGCGGCAGCATCTGTCAGGAAGCCGCAAGTTGAGAGGCACCTCCCTGGTCAGGGTATCGGAAACGAGGAGGCCTCGGGGCAGTGACCCTGTGGAGGTGCCGTAGTGAGTGTCCCCGGAAAGGAGGGCCGAGTACCCTTTTAATCTCCATTTGCCTCTTCATTAGACTGGCCTCAGAGCAGACCTAGTACCTAGTAAGTACCAAATACGTGCTAGATGAATGAAAAAGAGAAAAAAGGAGGGCAGAGCACCGAAAACATGCCAAGAGAAAGCAAGCGGCCGAGCAGGAGAGATCCAGGCGAGCTGCCTCCAGTGGCTGGGGCGTGAGGCCGGCCGGAGGGACAGAGGAAGGTGCAGGCTGGGGACCCTTGGGGGTGGGCGTCCTCGTGCCCGAAGGCAGACTGGGCCTGGCCCAGGAGCGTCAGGCAGCGCCCTGCTGGGCTCTCTGCACACTTGCCCCGTTGCCGCGTCCGGGCTGGGGACAGCGGCACGGCCTGCCCGACACGCCCTCTCTCGGCAGGCATGGGCAAAAAGGACGACCCCAAGCTGATGCAGGAGTGGTTCAAGCTGGTGCAGGAGAAGAACGCCGTGGTGCGCTATGAGTCGGAGCTCATGATCTTGTGAGTGGCCTCGGGTCTGGGGGAGCCGAGGTGGGACGTGGGCGCAGGGCCCGTCGCAGCAGGAGCGCAGCCCCCTCCCAGTTTAGGGGGTGCGGAACTGTGCCACCCCCCACCAGTCACTGGCTCGTTTTCCCCCCAAATCCCCGGAAACCCCAGCGCCCGGGAGCTGGAGCTGGAGGACCGGCAGAGCCGGCTGCAGCAGGAGCTCCGCGAGCGGATGGCCATGGAAGGTAGGAGGGGCGGGGAGGCAGGTGCGGGCCACTGCCTCTGGCACTGGGGACTCACGTGTTTGGTTCTGCCCAGATCACCTGAAGACAGAGGAGGAGCTGTCGGAGGAGAAGAGGATCCTGAACGAGATGCTGGAGGTGGTGGAGCAGAGAGACGCCCTGGTGGCCCTGCTGGAGGAGCAGCGGCTCCGGGAGAAGGAGGAGGACAAGGACCTGGAGGCCGCCATGCTGTCCAAGGGCTTCAGCCTGAACTGGTCCTGAGCGCCGCCCGGCCCTGGCTGGTCTGTGCACCGTCCGACCCGGGCTGGCTGCTCCCAGACCACCCAGATCCGAGGTCGGAGTGGGCCTGCTGCCTCCTGGGAGTTTGCACTCAGACCTCCTCGTGGCTCTGAGAAGCAGTCAAGCGCCGAGCTGTGGGAGCCCCAGTGAAGACGGTGGTCCAGTAGCGCAGCCTCCTCGAAGAAGCCTCCCTGCCCTCCTGCTTCGGAGACGGGGAACGCGGATCCTGGGGGGACGCCTGGTCGGAGGGACGCGGCTCCGCCCCGATCCCCAGGCTCAGGGGGCCAGCTCAGACTTCATCCAGGGCTGAGGAGGCCCACCCCGCGGCCCAGTGCCACACTCCAGGCCTCTCCTGGCTGTGGCCTGAGGCCTGAGGCTGCTGCATTTGCTTTTAATTCACAACACTGGAAGATACTGACTTCAGGGTCGGGCAGAGACCCTCTTCTGGCCCCACCACAGGCCTGCGGCCTTGTCACGGGCTCCTCGTGGCGGGTGGGAGGCCTCGCCTCGTTCCTGGGTTTGCCCCGAACGAAGCTGACAGCCTGGGAGGCGTGGCCTCTTTGTCAATTAACTTATTTTTTTAATACTTGAAAAGAAGCAACTTCACTTTTATATCTTTACCAGGACACTGATTGCTTGGCACCTGGGTAGGGGTGTGGAGGTGGGTCACAGCTGACCGCGCTGTCACTCCATTCATTACTGTTTCATCGTGGGGCTGACCTGAACCCTCAGGTCAGCAAGACCCCCGTGTGGGCCCGGCGTGCAGCGCCCGTCCTCCTGTGCCCGGCCCCGGGCGTCCGTGTCTACACCGCTCGCTTGTCAAGGACGCATTTGAGCTGCTGGAGGCCACGCCATGAGGCACAGATGCCTCTTGGCCTCCCTGTTGGAATCCTGGCTCTGCAGAACCCATTTTTCCTCCATTTTGGTGCCGAGATCTCACCTGCCACAGCACATTTATTAAAGAAAGTTTTAGGCCGGCTGCACCAGCGCGTGGGACCCTGCTCAGCGAGGCCCAGATCCAGCCAGCTGGAGCTGCAGTGACAGCACACTGGGGGACTCCAGTTGGGGCCCCCCACACACACACATGAGCTCCGGCCCAGCTCCAGCCCAGCACCTCTTCGTGGGGAGGCACTGGACAGGAAGCACCATGGAGCCAGCTCGTGCCGTGGCTCAGCCAGAGGCCTGCAGTGCCCAGCCTGCAGAGCCACTGCTAGACTCTGCAGGGGCCGTGCTCGCCCGCAGAGGAGCGAGGGCAGTGCCAGGCCAGTCCCGAGGCCCTCCAGCCGACTCCTGGTGGAGCGGGACTGCGTGCAGGGAAGAGAGCCCTCAGGGCAGGACAGGGGGCGTCCACACCGACCTTGGGGCGTCCCTGGGGAACCACATCGTGCCTCAACTTGAACAGAGTCATTCTCACTGCAAAGGAGCAAAGAACTGTCTTCTTCTTCAGTCTGTCCCAAAGCTGCCGTCTGGAATCCAGGGCACGTGCTGCTCCAGCCCTCGCGGCTCTGACCTTCACCTCTTGCTTGATGAGGTAGAGCCTCCATTTCTATTCTCGTTTCTTAGAAGGGGGAGCGGAGGGTGTTCTAGATCCCATCCTTAAATCCCAGCCTTCCAATAAAATTGGGCTTGGGACAGGATTCATCGCCTGTGTGGCCTTTGCCTACCCTTCCTACCCACCGCCCCGGTGCACCGCAACTGCCAGGCCCGTCCCTCGAGCTTCTGCCCACCCAGGACGAGGACAAGTTTACAGAGTGGCCAGGAGGGACATGACACCCGCCCCTGCGGAAGCACACCGTGCCTGCAGGAACGAGGACGGCCTGGAGGCTGCAGAGAAGCTCGGAAATGCTCCCCCACTCCCTCCCGCAGGGCTGCGACTTCAGGTTCTAGTTGAGCACTTTTTCTGAAAGCTCCCATTTTATAACCACTAGTTTGCAGGTTGTTGTAGTGCCCTGCTGACGGGCTGCATGCAGTGTTTCCCAGCTCTGGAAATGCACTCAGCTCCTGTCAAGTCCCCTTGAAGGCAGGGCAACAGGAAATCTCTCTCTGAAATGCCACGGCGTGAGCAGGCCCAAGCCCGAGGCCCTTGCAGGGAGAGCCGGGTTCAGCTCCAGCAGGGCCAGGGCGGCAGCGCACCTCGCCTCAGTCCGAGGCCACCAGCGGCTCCACCTGAGGGTCCAGTCCTGCTCAGATGGCATCTTCTGGCCTTTGCCCCGGGAGCTGTCCTCCAGCTGCTCTGACCAGCAGTGATAGACTATCCACTATCTTTTCAAAGAGCAGAATTTTTTCAGTGGGGCAGAAAGTGGAGAGAGTTTAAAGAAAAATTTAAAGGTGGTAACAACTGATCTACAAAGGGGAATGGGCCATTTTATGCGCAATAAAAGTTTTTAAAACAAGTACAGAGGGTATTCTTGGCATGAGCCAGGGCACGCTCTTTGGTGGGTTGGTGTCCATACATGGTGGCACCTGTCAGTGTGTGTATGGGTTTGAGGAATACAACCTTTGTGCTTTCTCAGCCGACTTTATTTTTGTCCATGTTGTCCTGGTCTGGCCACCTGCTGACACCCATTGAGAAAGTGTGTGTAACACCTGGGTGTACGAGGCCGCCCTCCAAAGCAGCGCCAGGACCCTCCCGGAGAGATGCGCGTTCTGTGAAGTGGTCTCCTCGTCAGGGTGACCCCGAGGCCCTGGCAGCCCGGTGCTGTGGGCTCTGCAGCCTGCAGGCCTAAGTCGATGAGATGTATCCACCTCCCCAGGTACATTCAGAGCACAGGGTCTTGGGATCCCTGATGTTGCGGCCCCGGTGCCCTCCTCGTGCGCTGGCTGCGGGGCGTGTGGCTGGCCTCTGTCACCGTGGAGCTAATCCCAAAGGCACAGGGCTTCCCTCTGGGGTGGCAGCGGGCGGGGTTAGTGCCGGGCCAGCTGATTCCCAGAGCCTCCGGCACCACGTGCGCATCGGGTAGAAAAACAGAAGCAGCGTGGCCCTCGATTCCTCAAAGGAAGTCTGGGTCAGGGACTGTGCCTGGTGGGGGCAGTGGGGCTGGTGCCATCTGTGCTGACCCCCTTTTGTTCCTCAGAGGGGACCCTTGATCAGAGATGGAGACAGGCAGGGTTTGGCTGTGGTTCACAGGCACCCACGTGGTAGAAGGTGATGGTGGCTTCAGGCAGACAACTGAGGGAAGGCTGCCCTGCAGCTGCCACCATTCGTCCAAGAACCCATGTCCGTGGCTCCAAAATCCCTCCTGAACCCTGATCCCCACGGTCCCAGAGTGGGAAATGGGAAGGACAGAACCGGCTGTTGTATTGCCCGGAAGACTCCCCGAGTGCGGCTCGGCGGGGAGGGAGGAAGCATCCTCGGGTGGGCCAGCACCCACAGCGCACAGAGACCTCCAGTGCGGTGCCCAGGGGCCGGGGCTGCCGGGCTTGGCAGGGAGCGTTTTGTGGCAGACCAACGCCCATGTCCCCTCTCTGAGGTGGCCTTGCAGCTTGGACTTCAGCGGGGCAGTGGAGAAGGCCCCTGTTACCAGGACAGACGTGGAGAGAGTGCCCGGGGTGCACACGTGCACACACGCTGCCCCTGCTGGCTGAGGGTCTCGGACCTCTCGGGGTTTCCGGTCACTAAGTCACTCAACAACCCGCTTCCTCCGCCTGCAGTGTGTCCCGGGCAGCGCGAGCCGGGGAGGCGCCTCGGCCCGCACCCGCGTCTGCCTCAGGCAGAGGGAGCAGCGGGACGGAGCACGCGGAGGCAGAGAGGGGGCGGCCCAGGGGCGGAGGGCGTGGGGACTGGGGGCCCCGGGCGGTACTCACCTCTCTACCTGTCCTTCGAGGTCCAGAGCCTCGGCTCTGTCTTGGTGGGAAAGCTCCTTGAAGGTTGGGAGCTGGTCCACCCCCGCCCAGGGCCAGACCTTTCTCCAGGGCTGGGGTGGCCCTCCCTACACGTCAGCCAACCTCTCGCAGCCTCCAAGCAAGTTACTGGGCCTCCCTGGCCTCCCAGACTGACCCCTCTGAATGCACCGCGACCCACTGGGTTCTGTGGGGCGGGCGGGGAGCACAGAGGAGGAGCTTGGAGGGGCCTGGGTGCTGGAAAGAGCTCTCCCGGCCTCTGCTGGTCTGGCTCTTGGTCTAGAGCGGGGAGGGCCCATGGCCCCGCGGCCCGATTCCCACTGCACGCCTGGGACCCACAGCCCTCGGGATGTGAGATGTCAGCCCTCGCGAACTGGCTGTCAGTCTGCATCCTGGTGACGGGATGGAGGAAGGCTGGACCCCACAAATCCTGAGGCAGCTGGGCGCCAGGAGGGAAGAAGTGGCGTCTGCGGCCGTGGAACCCTGACCCCTAGAGAAGGCTGGGGCGGGGGTGCTGTGGGAGGTGGAGTGTGAGCCTAGCTGCCGCCCAGAGCCCCCATCCCGAAGGGATTTGTCTTGGGGAAGTCAGAGGCCTCACCTCCTCAGCTTGAGGGGACAGGTGCCCGTCGAAGCAGCAGCGACTGTGGGAGTCCCCTCGGAGCCCTGGCCTCAGCCCTGCAGGCTCCAGGGCCCCTGGCTGGTCCAGCCCCACACAGGCCCCGCGGTGCAGGCAGCTCAGGAGGAGGGCGGCGGCACATCCCTGTGCCCCCTTCTTCCCCTTCCTGCCCCTTTAGAGCCCAGCTCCCTCTGCCCGGACCACCTCGCACACGCAGACCTCTGGCTCCCGGCTGCCCACATCATGGCTTGGTGTTTGTACACATTACAGATCAGACGCCAGTAGGTCTTAACATCCATCACCTCACATAGTTTTTTCCTGCAGTGAGAACTTTTAAGATCTACTCTCTCAGCAACTTCCACATACATGACACAGCAGTGTTAACTACAGTCACCATGCTGAACATTTCATTCCCAGGACACATTTATTTTATAACTGGAAGTCTGTACCTTTCGACCCCCTTCACCCATTTCACCCACTCCCTGTCCCTGTCTCTGGGAGCCACGAATCTGCTCTCTGTGTCCGTTTTTCTTCCTTCCTCTCTCTCTCTCTCTCTCTCTCTCTCTCTCTCTCTCTTTGGCTGTGTAGGGTCTTCGTTGCTGCGTGCAGCTTTCTCTAGTTGCAGAGCGGGGGCTACTCTTTGTTGTGGAGCATGGGCTCTAGGCAGGCGGACTCAGTACTTGCAGCACGCAGGCTCAGTAGTCGTGGCTCGTGGGCTCTAGAGCGCAGGCTCAGTAGTTGTGATATACAGGCTTAGTTGCTCCGCGGCATGTGGGATCTTCCCGGACCAGAGCTCAAACCCGTGTCCCCAGCATTGGCAGGTGGATTCTTAAGCACTGCACCACCAGGGAAGTCCCCAGGTTTTGTTTTTGTTTTTAGATTCCACATATGAGATCATACAGTATTTGTTTTTCTCTGACTTATTTCACTAAGCCATAATGCCCTCAAGGTCCATCCACATTCTTGCAAAGAGCAGGAACTCCTATTTGTGGCTGAACAGTATTCCATTTATAGATACACACACACACACACCACACATGTGGCTCACATCTTCTTTATCCATTCATCAGCCAATGGACACTTCGGTTGTTTCCATGTCTTGGCCATGGTGAATAATACTGCAGTGAACAGGAGGATGCAGGTGTCTCTTCAAGATAGTGATTTCATTTTTTGGATAAATACCCAGAAGCAGAATTGCTAGATCATATAGTAGTTCTATTTTTAACTTTTTGAGGAACCCCCATACTGTTCTCCATAGTGGCTGCACCAGTTTACATTCTCACCAACAGTGCACAAGGGTTCCCTTTTGTCCACACCCTCACCACCAACACTTGTTATTTCTTACTTTTTGATAATAGCCATTCTAGCAGGTGTGGGTGATCTCACTGTGGTTTTGATCTGTATTTCCCTGGTGATTAGTGATACTTAGCTTCTTTTCATGTGCCTGTTGGCCATTTGTATGTCTTCTTTGGAGAAATGTCCAAGTTCCTCTGCCCATTTTTCTAATCAATTTTTTTGCTTGTTTTTGCTGTTGAGTGGTGTGAGTTTGTGTGTGTATATATATATATATATATATATATTTTTTTTTTTTTTTTTTTTTTTGGCAGCTCCGCATAGCATGTGGGATCTTAGTTCCTCAACCAGGGATGGAACCCAGGCTCCATTGGAAGTGTGGAGTCTTAACCACTGGACCACCAGGGAAGTCCCTTTTATATATTTTGTATATTAATCCCTTATCAGATGTATGATTTGCAAATATCTTCTCCCATTCCATAGATGGCCTTTTTATTTTGTTAATGGTTTCCTTTTAAATTTGATGTAGTCCCACTTGTTTATTTTTGCTTTTGTTGCCTTTGCTTTTGGTGTGAAACCAAAAAAAATGATTGCAAAGATTGATGTCAAAGAGCTTACTGCCTATGTTTTCTTCTAGGAGTTTTCTGGTTTCAGGTCTTACATTCAAGTCTTTAATCCATTTTGAGTTGATATTTGTGTGTGGGGTAAGACAGTGGTCCAGTTTCATCCTTTTGCATGTAGCTGTCCAGTGTTCCCATCACCATGATAGGGGTCACTGTAGGAGCGGCCAGCAGCCAGAAGCAGCAGTGAGAAACCTCAGGAAAAAGTAGAACCGAGGTCAGGCTCTGGCTCTGCTTAGCTGGCTACACCTCTCAGTCAGAACCGCACTGCAGGACTTCCCTGGTGGTCCAGTGGTTGACTCAGTGCTTCCAATGTAGGGGTCGTGGGTTCGATCCCTGGTCGGGGAAATAAGGTACCGTGCAGTGCGGCCAAAACAAAAAAACAAAACGCACTGGGTTTTGTGTTCTGTTTTCATTGCCGAGACCATCATTCTGTTTGTCTATCTATGTATTTATTTTCTCATTTTTAACACATGGATGGATTATAAAGTCCACAGCATAGCAGAAGCTGCAAATTAGAACTGGGGGCTGGATCGGGGAGAAGGGACCTTGGGGGGCCTACTGGTGTGGGTCCCACCTGGCCTAATGGGCAGTGGCTGGCACAGTGTTCAGGATGAGATCCCACTGCTCACCTAGCCTCCCTCCCTCCCGTGTCACCCACTCCGCACAGCGACGTCCCCTGCGTGCAGAATGCCCTTCCCCTCTCGCCACATCTGGTCCCTTTCTGGCTTTCAGCTGCTAGTTTAGATGTCACCTTCTTAGACGACCCAGTCCCGCTGGCCACTCGCCCTTGTAGCACCCTGCTCAGCCTTCAGTGCGGCACCCACCTCCTGTTCACATGTTCATTCCACGCTGAGTGCCCCTGGGTACCGCGGCGAGAGAGTGACATTCCAGGGAGGGAACACCTTCCAACACACACACACAATTACGTCATATTTCAGGTGAAACGTGCTGGACAGAATGGAGCCAGGCCCAGGGAAGTGCAGGGACAGTGGCGGGATTCGAGCAGAGAGGGTGCAGAGCACGGAGGACTTCGTGGGCTATTGAAAAGGCCCCAGGAAACCCAAGAGGGTTTTCAAGAGTGGGGTAACAACACCTGACATTTTTTTTTTTTTTTAACCCCTGACATTTTACAGCAGGAGGGAGGATACTGGAGCCAAGGTGGCAGGGAGAGAGCGGTTAGGAGGCAGCTGCCCTGACGGGAGGAGGGGCAGCTTGGACCCTGCGCAGGTGGGAGCTGCCGGGATGCTTGGACACGGCTGGCGGGAGTGCGGAACGGCACAGCCACTCTGGAAAACCGACAGTTTCTGATAAAATTAAACATTCCCCAGCACTATGCCCCAGCAGCCCCACTCCTAGGTATGAGACTGAAAAGGAGTGAGGACACGCATCTACAAAAAGGTTGGCAGGACAGTGTTCACAGCAGGACTACTGTGACTGCCATCTGGGGAACATGGTGTTGCTGCCAGAGCCACAGCAGCCCTTCATGGCCCAGGAGGCTGTGATGTGGAAAGTGAAATCACAGTCAGAGGCCTGTGTAAAAAGGCAGAGACGCATGTCATCCATCACCCAAGTTTAGCGGTCAGAAGCTGTGAGAGTAAGAGGAGAGTTGGGTGGTGCTGAGGCTGGAAGGATTACTGGCTCGATGCATTGGTTTGAAGTTAAACTCCTCCTGACAAGACCACAGTGAGAGCCTGGGAGCAGCTTTTAGGCAGCATGATTTGGCCTGGCTGGTCCACATAGGGTACTGGCAACGCATTTGTGGTCCTAGAGATGAACTTACGGCTCCAGAGTGTGGGTGCGGGGGGGGCGGGGGCTGATGGCTTATGCAGGCGGCCTCAGCAGCCAGGTGAGGAGTTCTGTCCCTGGCCATTGCAGGGAGAGAGTGATGAGCTGGGACCCCTGATGGGTGGCTGGTCCTGTTGTCCCTTCACACCAGTCATGTGTCTGTTGGGATGAACCTGCTCTCGTTCAGATTTTCTAGATTGTCCCTGTTCATACTTCCTTCAGAGCTGCACATAAAAGCCAAAACTTTCACTTAAAGTTAGGTGTGAGACGAAGTTGGACTCTTGCAGTGGAAATTGGCAGCTCCATCCTTTCCTTGCAGGGCTGTGAAATCAGTCCCTCACTCTCTCTCTTGTTTTGACTGCCAGGAGCCCCATTTAAAAGTACTTGCTGTTTAATACTTTTATCACTTGGATATGCAGCTCTGATAAAGAAATCAAGTTGGGACACAGATAACACTGCCTAGATTTAAAAAGTGTTCCCTCAGTGGCCTCTGCAGGGGCACGTGGTTCCCAGTTCCCATTATGTGATCTTTATTACATAGGTTTTTTTTTTTTAATTAATTTATTTTTGGCTGTGTTGGGTCTTCGTTGCTACACGTGGGCTTTTCTCTAGTTGCGGAGCGGAGGCTACTCTTTGTTGCAGTGCACGGGCTTCTCATTGCGGTGGCTTCTCTTGTTGCAGAGCACAGGCTCTAGGCACGCGGGCTTCAGTAGTTGTGGCGTGCGGGCTCTAGAACGCAGGCTCAGTAGTTGTGGTGCACGGGCTTAGCTGCTCCGCGGCATGTGGGATCTTCCCGGACTACGGCTCGAACCCGTATTCCCTGCACTGGCAGGCGGATTCTTAACCACTGCGCCACCAGTGAAGTCCCTATTACATAGGTTTTATTCACTGTAAAATTGGTGCCACAGTTATTTAAGAAAAATTGGAAAGTACAAAAAAGTAGAAAATCCTGCGATTTTATCATTTCACTGTAACCAGCCCATGGTTTCTGGTTATATTTCTTTCCGGTCTTTTTTCTTCTTTTTAAAATTCGGTTTCTATTCCTGAGTTCGCGTGTAGCGACTGCCCTGGTCCCTGGAGGCCTCTGTTCCTGCTTCTCCGCGCGCGGCCTCCAGGGACCTGGCGAGGGGCGGGGCCTGGAGGTGGGCCTGGGGCGGAGCCTTGTCGGGGTGCGGCCGGGAAGGGGCGGGGCCGCAGCAAGGTTGAGGAAATGATGGGGTGGGGGCGTGGCCGGGGCGGGGCGGCCGTGGCCGGCAGTGAGGGGGCGGAGCCTTGTCGGGGCGGGGCGGGAGCTACAGGAAGTGGGCTTGCGGCGGCTGCGCGCTCCGCCCCCGGAATGTCGGCTTTTTCCCGCCCGAGCCCTGTGCGCAGCCGTCTCGCCGCCTGCCGCCGCCGTGGGAGGTGAGTACCGCCCGGCGTCCCCAGTCCCAGTGCCCTCCGCCCCTGGGTCGTCCCCTCCCTGCGCCCGCGCGCTCCGTCCCGCTGCTCCCTCCGCGTGAGGCAGACGCGGGTGCGGGCCCTGGCGCCTCCCCGGCTCGCGCTGCCCTGAACACGCTGCGGGCGGCGGAAGTGGGTTGTTGAGTGACTTAGTGACCGGAAACCCCGAGAGTTCCGAGACCCTCAGCCAGCAGGCGGGGCGTGGGGCGCGTTTCTTTCATCCAGCGAGCGGGACACGCTGCGCTGCCGGGGTGGGATGGCTCTCACGGGGGAGGGGGTGGTCTTCACTGAGGGGGCCTCACCCCTGAGACCCTTTCGGGCGACTCCGCCGCGGCCATGCCCCTCCTGTGGGTCTGTCTGCTGCCCAGGCCTGCGTCGGCGGCCTCAGCAGGGGCACGTGGTTCCCAGTCCCATCCCACCCGTCGGGACGCAGGCAGGTCGGGCTGGGGGCTCTCCTGGGCCCGGGTCCCTGCCATCTCCGGGCAAACCCTGAGCCCGCCGGGAGCCACGGGTGACTGTCCCTGGAAGAGGGTCTGCGCTCGAGCTGGGGGAGGGTGGGAGGAGCCCTCCGGCTGCAAGGGTTGAGCTGGCTCTAGGAAGGCACCGCGGGGAAGAGGATGGGGCGGCCCGCGGGGCGGCTTCTGGACTCCTAACGCGAGGGAGGAGCGCAGCGCACAGGGGCAGCCTTAACGCTGGGGTCCAAGAACGGACTTCTCTGGGCTGGGCCCAGAGAAGGCTCCGCGGGACAGGGTGCTGTGTGGTGGGAATGGCGACGTCGGGACACCTGGATGCAGGCTTTGGAGCAGAGAGCTGCCGGAACAGGGGCTGGGTCCTGTAAGTCTTGTCTGAGGAGGTCAGGCCATCCGAGGTGGACTCTGAGGGGTGGATAGGAGCTTGCCAGCAGTGCGGGAGTGCTGGGGGAGGGTCCCCACTCCCGGGCCTTCGCAGACCCAGGACTGGAGGTCCCACTTACTGCAGATGCGAGCGGCCTGCCCGGAAGCCCCGGCACCCAGGGCAAGGGGGAGGGGGACCGGCCTGGCGCTGCGGCCGCCTGCCTGTGGCGGGGGAGGGGTGGGGCCTGTGCTCCGATGGAGGAGCACGCGTCGTGCGCCGGTGCCCGGGACGCCGCGTCTGGACTGTCGGCCCTGAGAAGCCTCGCTCCAGAACTGTGGCAGGTGCTTCTGTGGCTGCGCCTCTGGTGGCCGGATGTCAGGTGGGGGCTGTGGAGGGAGTGGAGGCCCGGAGTGGCCCCCACCCCGCTGGGCCTCCCTTACACAGGATCTGACAGCAGCACCTGGGCCCCCGGGGGTCACGCGTGTGCTCGCCCGAAGCACCCGCGGAGCTCACTGGGCGGGACACGCGGGCAGAGCTTTGTGTCTGGACGGATACTGATCCGAGACAAGACGCTTGAGTGCCCTGCCGCCCCAGAGCCCCGGCTCTCCCTGCGGGGCTGCGCTGCCTGGGTTCCCGGCCGCCGCCCCATGTCCCAGCCCTGCTCCCCTGCACCTGTTAGACCCGGGGTGGTGGTGGGGAGGGCCTGGCCTTTCCGCAGACCCCTCCCTGCGGGCAGCCTTGGGGGCTGGGGGAAGCGTGGGGCGGTGCCGTGGACCCTCTCCGGACCTTTTCCGCAGTGCCCGACCCGGTCCTTTCCCTCCTTCCTCTCCCTCCCTCCTCTTCCTGCCTGTGATGGGCTGAATGGGGAAGTTTCCAGTGAACAGCAGACGTGATCATCTAGGTGAACCACAGAGCAACCACTTCTGCTGCAGATTGAGTTCTCGGTTGGCTTTTGTGTATTTGTGTCCAGGGTTCTAGAAGCCACCACTGGGACAATGAGGAAGTGGCTCGTTTGCAGTTATCGCCTTCCCTCAGTGTCCTGTCATCGCGGGCGGGGAGGAAAGAGTTCCCTCCGGGTCACAGCGCAGGGTGGAGAGGGGCTGGTCACCTTCAGGCACAGGAGTGCCGTGGGTCCCGGGGACCTTCTGCCGCGGTGGAAGGGTGTGGCGGCCGGGAGCGGGGCTACCACGCGTGGCGGAGGGCTCTTCCGGGGCCAGGGGTCCGGGTCACCAGGAGGGCTGTGGGACATCCCTTTTCTTCTCCCTGGCTCCAAGGCAAGGGGGGTGGTTGGGACAGAGGCCCACCTCGACGCTCTGGAGCAGCCCCCGGCACACCGGCCCCTGCGGGCCGTCTTGCTGCACCCTGTGTGCACACACCTCTCGGCCAGGGCCTGCGCAGGTCGGGCGGCGGTGGACGAGGACACTGGGACTCGGAGGCTTTTTGCACTGGGGGGTGGGTTTCACTTCTGGGGCTTGTGTGACGAGGTGGCTCCCCCTCTTTATTCCACCCTCCCTTGGGCTGCTTTTTTTTTTAAACCTCTTTATTGAGATATTTCACATACCATAAAATCTGCCCATTTAAAGTGGTTTCCAGTTTACTCTCAGAGCTGTGCAGCCATCACCACAATCTAATTTTAGAGCATCTCAGCAGCCCCCAGAGAAACCACGCACATTATTAATCACCCCCAGTCCCCTTATCCCCACAGCCCCAGGTGACCCTTGTCTACTTCTTTCTCTATGGAGTTGCCTGTTCTGGGAAGTTCATATAAATGGAGTCATACAATCTGTGGTTTCTTTTGACTAGATTGTTTTCATTCAGCATAATGTTTCAGAGTTCATCCAGGGTTTCAAATTTCATTCCCTTTTATGGCCAAATAAATATTCCATTTTATGAATATACTGCATTTTCCTTATCCATTCACCAGTTGATAGGCATTCGGCTTTTTGCTACCTCGAATAATGTCACGATGAACATTCGTGTACAAGTTTCTGTGTGGACGTGTGTCTTCATTTCTCTTGTATATATGCATGCCTAGGAGTGGAATTGCTGGGTCTTGTGATACCTCTGTTTAGCATTCTGAAGAGATGCAGAACTGTTTTCCAAAGTGGCTGCGCTATCTTACATTCCCACCTGCACGGTATGAGGCTCCCGGCCTCTCCACATCCTCGCTACCACTTGCTATTCTCCTTTTGGTTCTAGCCATCCTCGTGGGTGTGAAGGGGTATCTCACTGTGGGTTTTTTTCCTTTCTTTCTTTTTTTGGGGGCCGCGCCGCACATGTGGCTTGTGGGGAGCTTAGTTCCCCAACCAGGGACTGAACCTGAGCCCTCAGCAGTGAGAGTGCAGAGTCCTAACCACTGGACCGACCGCCAGGGAATTCCCCTCTCATTTTGGTTTTGATTAGCATTTCTGTAGTGGTTAATGATGTCGAGCGTCTTTTCATATGCCTGTTGACCATTTGTATATCTTTGGATCCTATTAAAATCTTTTGCCCAATTTTTAACTGGGTTGTCTTTTTATTGTTGTTAACAAGAATTCTTTGTATATTCTGGGTACACGTCCCTTGTCTGGTAAATGATTCGCAAGCATTTTTTCCCGTTCTGTGCGTTGTGTTTTCACTGATCGTTTCCTTTGAAGCACAAAGGTTTTTAATTTTCAAGAAGTCCAGTTTATCTTTTTTTTTCTAGTATAACTTGTTCTTTTGGTGTCATATCTAAGAAATCACTGCCTCTCCCCAGGTCATAAAGTTTTATTCCTTTGTTCTCTTCTAAGAGTTTTTTTTTTTTAAATGGTTTTAGCTCTTATATTTAGGCCTATGACATGTTTTGAGTTAGTTTTTGTATATGATATGAGGTAGGGGCCCAAATTCATGCTTTCGCCCCTGTGATACCAGCTGTCCCAGCACCGCTTGCTGAAAAGCCTGTTCTTTACCCTGTCTTGGCCCCTTTGTCAGAGGTCGATGAACCATAAATATTAGGGTTTATTTACGGGCTGTCATTTCTGGTCCATTGATCTGTGAGGTTATCCTTTGCCAGTACCACATTGTCTCAGTTACTGTAGCTCAGTCATAAGTTGTGAAGTTGGGGAGCGTGAGTCCCGCCAGTTTTGTTCTTTTTGACTTTGGCTATTCTGTGCCCCTTGCATTTCCTCATGAAACAGGAGCCATTTGTCACTTTCTGCGGAAAAGCCAGCTGGGAGCCTGAGGGTAATTGTGTTGAGTCCGTGGGTGTCTGCGGGGGGCTCCCACTGGCGGAATGGAATACATCTTCCAGTCCATGGACAGGAAATATTCCATTTATTTAGATCTTTACTTTCCTTCCACGATGTTCGTAGTTTTCGCTGTACAAGTCTTACACATCTTCTGTGCAGTGTATTCCGAAGTATCTCATTTCTCTTGATGCTGCTCTGTTTCTCAGTTTCATATTTGGGTTGTTTATTGCGGGCATGTAGAAGTACAACAGATCTTGCAGAGATTGTGTCCTGCAGCGCTGGTGAACTCATTTATTACTGCCAGGGGTGTTTTAGTGGATTCCTTGGGCTTTCCCATATGTAAGGTCATGTCATATCAGTATCTTAAAGTCTCTCAGTTGCTCCCAGTGTGTGCAGCCAGGATTGAAAGCCAGTGGTTCCCAGGTCTGTGGGATGGAGGGGAGGGCTGAGGAGCAGAGCAATCACTGGGGTTTCTGAGGATGTGCCCAGCGTCTGGGGAGGCCTGAGGGACGGAGAGCTCGGTGCAGAGGAGCCAGAGAGACAGACCAGCGTCCACACTCCAGCTTCTGTCCTGGCGAATCCAGGTGGCAAGGGGCTGGAAGTGAGGTCACACTGTGTTCTGGGTGAGTGGCAGCTCCCAACCCGCCACGAATCGTCAGAAGGGGCCCACGTGGACACTGGCCTGGGCCTCCTGTGGCTCTGCGTTGACCCTCTTCACCCGCTTCGGGGGAAGGACTGTCTACGTGACCTCAGCAGACCTGGCGGGCGCCTTAGAAATCCACGTTATCTAGAAACTGGTTGTATCATCTATCTTACTGGTTCCCTTATTAATTAATGAGCTAATAATTAAAATCTTGGACATGTGTTCATTTTATTGTTTTGTATTTGTATGAAAGTCGTGGTTTCTCCCTTTTCTTTGGCTGGCAGTTTTGGAGCCGTCCCTGGAAGCGTGCCGGTGGGTCTCAGCCCCCAGAGGCCACGTCTCAGGGCCAGTGGAATGGCTCCCTCTGTCCTGTGTTTTGCTGCGTTTTGCGTTTGCACATGTGCACCAGTTACTCCTTTGGTGCCTTTGCTGACTGTGGTCCTTGTGGGCAGGTGTCAGAGGTCTACTCTGTGTTGAGCGGGAGAGGACAGAGAATCTGGGTGGTCAGACGGTGGTTTGCGTCCTTGGTCTCTTTTGAGCTCAGTTCAGAATTTTTATTTTATTTATTTTTTTACACCTTTATTGGAGTATAATTGCTTTACAATGGTGTGTTAGTTTCTGCTTCATAACAAAGTGAATCAGTTATACATATACATATGTTCCCATATCTCTTCCCTCTTGCGTCTCCCTCCCTCCCACCCTCCCTGTTTTGTGCCACCACGGAGAACCACTCCTTGACATCCGGACCCGTGAGCCTTGGTGTTTCTGTGTTTACTCTTGACCTGGCCCTGAAGTTGTGGGACCGACGCCGTGTGCCCTGTGGGTCTGTAATTCAGCAAGGCCTTGGCCTCTTGGTGTGTAAATGTGCAAAACGTTTTCTCATCATTAGGCAGTTAGGTTGTAAAGTGTCTCAGATTGGAGGAACTCTGTTCTCATTGGCTTGTGGACCTAAATAAATGCTTATATAAATATTTCTAAAATTTCCAGAAAATCTGGAAATCTCGTTTCTAATAATTTAAACTCATTAGACTTTAAAAAAATTTAAAATGCTCAGAAAGAAACTCAAATTTTATTTATTTATTTATTTTTGGCTGCGTTGGGTCTTCGTTGCTGTGCGCGGACTTTCTCTAGTTGCGGTGAGAGGGGGCTACTCTTCGTTATGGTGCGCGGGCTTCTCATTGCGGTGGCTTCTCTTGTTGCGGAGCGCGAGCTTCAGTAGTTGTGGCACGCGGGCTCAGTAGTTGTGGCACACGGGCTCAGTAGTTGTGGCACGTGGGCTCAGTAGTCGTGGCTCACGGGCTCTAGAGCGCAGGCTCAGTAGTTGTGGCGCATGGGCTTAGTTGGTCCGCGGCATGTGGGATCTTCCCATACCAGGGCTTGAACCCGTGTCCCCTGCATTGGCAGGCGGATTCTTAACCACTGCGCCACCAAGGAAGTCCAAACTCGGAAACGTTTTAAGAATACAGGTTTACAAACAGACTCACAGGTACAGAGAACAAACCAGTAGCTACCAGTGGGAGAGGGAAGGGGGAGGAGCAAGATGGGGAGGGGATTAAGAGGTACAAACTACTATGTATAAAATAAATAAGCTACAAGGATAATATTGTACACCACAGGGAATACAGCCAATATTTTATAATAACTATAAATGGAGTATAACCTTTAAAAATTGTGAATCACTATGTTGTACACCTGTAACCTATACATCAACTGTATCACAAAAAAGAATGCAGGTTCACATAATTAAGATAAATCTTTGGCAAATGAGGATAAATTAATAATTTGGGGTTTTAAAAAGCTGTGTCTTTTCTCTGATTTATCAGTATTATACTTAATATTGATTACATGTAATAATCAATATATCAATATAACGTTGATACAATACATTTTACTGTAATTGGTTTCCCCCCGAACTTCTACAGGTTTACTTATCAAATCAGCTAATATTACTCTTACATGATGTTTAAAGTTAAGAGAAATGTAAATTTGTTTTCAACTAAGTTGAATAGAATTCTGACATTGTTTTTACTTTAACAGTATTCCAGGGTGCAGCTTGGACGCACATTAAATTGAGTTAATGGTGGCAATCACTGTCTACTTAGGTAATTTCTAAGTAAGACAGGATACCGAAGCGTTGGGTCCCAGGTGTAAGTTCGAGTGTTTTCAGTGTCCTCAGCAGAGGCTTCACCTCTGGCTGGTGTCGCTCAGCGTGTCTGCACTGTGGGGACGGCCAGGGCACGTGTGCTGCTGGAGATGGCGTCTGAGTTGTGTGACACCCGGGCACCTGGTTTTCTGTGAAGGAAGGTCAGTCACTTGGGTTGAGTCTTAATTAAAATGGATGACAGAGAAAAACTGTTGTATATGTGCTTTTATTTTCAAGGAAAGGGGGTCTTCACACCCCCCCTCAAAAGTAAAAATTACTGAGGACCCTGAAAAGCTTTTGATTAAGTGGTTTTTATCTATTTTCTGTGTGAGAAAGTAAGACTGGAGAAAATTTTCAAATATTGTTGATTTGTTTGAAAATATCAATGCCTGTTGCTTAACGAATATTTTTTTAAAATACTGTATTTTACAAAACAATGTTTTTAGTGAGAACATTGTTTCATGTTTTTGTAAATCTCTTAAATGTCTGAGTCTGAGAAGAAGCTGTGAAATCTCACAGTTTTAGCAAAGTTTCCTTGTTTTGGTGGTCTTGCCTCCTTTACTGTCAAAACGAGTTTTTTTTGTTTTGTTTTGTTTTTAATTGTTTATTTTTGGCCCCACCGCGGAGCTTGTGGAACGTTAGTTCCCCGACCAGGGATCAAACCCACACCCCCTGCAGTGGAAGCACGGCGTCCTAACCATTGGAGCGCCAGGGAAGTCCCCAAAACAATAATTTTTGATGCTTTATGTTTTAAGGGGAAAAACAGCCCCACAAAGAACAAAGGTTGATCACTTATGAGGAGCTTAAGGTTTTCTTAGTTTCGTTCATTGATAACCATGTCCTGTTTCTCAGGCATCCGTGACCCCATCTTAAGTGCCCAAGTGGACTCTGACAGAGCTTCCAAAGGTTGGACCCTGAATTTAGAAAAAAAAAATGTTTTCAGGATATCTTTTACACCTAAAACTATTATTGAGACTTCCCAGAGTGCCCCTGGAGAATCCCACAGGCCGTTTACCTTATACTTATAAAGAGAGCGATTATACAATTAATCAGATTTGGCTGAAGTGTTACTGTTGTGAGGCTGCTTTGGTTATGTTTACAGGAAACCGTTACTCATTTAAATGTTTCAGAAGCTGTGTGCTATATGGGGACGCCTTTATTCTCAGGGGAAACACTGATCACGGTCTTTTTTTGTTCTGTTTTTTTTTTTTGCGGTACGCGGGCCTCTCACTGCTGTGGCCTCTCCCGTTGCGGAGCACAGGCTCCAGACGCGCAGGCTCAGTGGCCGTGGCTCACGGGCCCAACCGCTCCGCGGCATGTGGGATCTTCCCGGACCGGGGCACGAACCTGCGTCCCCTGCATCGGCAGGTGGACTCTCAACCACTGCGCCACCAGGGAAGCCCTGATCACGTTTTTTAACGTACTGTACCCCAAAGGAGAATCTGACCCCTTCCTTTCTGATGTTGTCAGTTAGAGAAACACATGAATCACCCCCGGCAACCTGCGCCCTCTGGGGATGAGTTGGGGCTTTGCGTGTGTGTCCTCAGCAAAGAAGGACGGAATCAGAGACTTGTGGAAAGGACTGGTACTATTAGGTACTTTGAACTAGTGAAACTTCACAAACAGGCGTTTGTGTTCTCCTGGTTTCAACAACTTAGAGCTTCGCCCGGGTGCAGGTCAGGGTTTCCAGGCTCTTCTGGGTGCAGACGGCGTGGGCGCAGCTGCTGGGACCCACAGACCAAGGTGGGAAACTGGTGGTTTGCTCGGAATATTGCTGACGTTTCCATTTCTGTTTTCTAGACACACGAAACTTTCTCTTTCTTCAACTGTCTGTAACCCATAAAAACCTGGTAGACGGAAATGACAACTAGTTCTTCCTGAGAGAATTCTTGCTAAGTTTCCTCATTTTGTGTGATGGTACCGCTATTTGCATAGGTTCAAAAAGACGACTCTGGGGGTGGTGTTTTCTTTCAAACTTTATTGTGGTAAGATAGATTAAAATTTTACCGTTTCAATCAGTTTAAGTGTACAGCTCAGTGGCGTTAATAGGAATTAATAATTCTCTAGAAAACAGGCACAACTTCTCATGTAAGTGGGGCAAGACGGTGTGTGTCCTTCTGCGTCTGGCTTGTTTTGTTCGGTGTAACATCCTCAGGGTTCCTCCACATTGTCGCAGGTGCCAGCATCTCCTTCTTTGTTGTGTGTGGGTTAAATATACATAAACTTTTCCACTGTAACCACTTCCGAATGTCCCCCGCACTGAGATGCCACCACCCCCGTCCTCTCCAGGACCCTCGCATCTCCCTGCCCCGGGCCAACAGTCCACTTTCCAGCAGAGAAGCAGCTGCCCTTGTGCGTCTGGCTCGTGTCACTCAGCTCAGTGCCCTCAAGCTCTTCCCTGTGCAGCAGGTGCCATAACCTCCTCTCTGAGGCTGAACGAGACTCACCGCGGGATGGACACACTGCGTCCACCCACTCACCCATCAGTGGATGTGGCGTTGTCACCACCTGTGCTGTTGTGAGTGACGCAGCCAGGAGGATAGGTGTGCACGTACCCGGAAGCAGAGTTACTAGAACAAGCAGTAATTCTGTGTATAAGTTGGTGAGAAACTGCCTACTGTCCTTTGTTCTTTTTACCAGGATGTAATATAATTGGACAACTTGAGAGCCTTCCTCAGAACGTCCTATTTCTGAATGATGCTTGTGTGATCGACTGTGACAGGCCACTTGTCACAGAACTGAGCTGCCTGTAGGGAGTGAAGGCTACAGAGCCCCCCAGGAAAGCCAGTCTGGCCCTGGGGTCCCCGCCCTCCGTGGTGGGAAGGTTGCTTCCTGCAGGCCAGGGAATCTGAGATAAGTGGGGACCCGAGTAAGAGAGGCTGGGACTGAATATATGAGTGGACGATGGCAGAGCAGCCTGCCCGGCCCCTTCCCCCAGCCCCCGCCCCAGTGACCACCAGCCTGGGAGGTCAAGTCAGAGTGCTCTCTGGGACAGTCCAGGGAGCTAAAAATAACTTCAGGACTCGATTGATACCCGACAGCTTCTCTCCTTTCTGTTTGTGCCTCCAACGTGGGGCGACACAGAGGACGCCATCGCACAGGGAGCCACGGCCAGCGGGCCCCCTGCTTCCCCCGCGGCCTCCTCTGCAAAGCTCCCCACCCACTGCCGGCATTTGAGTCTCTGCCACGTGCAAGTGTCTGGATCCGTGGCCCCTGTTCCCCTGGCTGGGCTTCCTTTTCTCCGCACACATTTAGAGGGGCCACAGGTGGAGCCTGTGAACTTGCTTGGCCTGGCGCTCCTGCCCGCCCTCGGGGTAGCAGAGTCCAGCCTGAGCTTCCTGGTGAGAATTTCCACACAGAAGCTGATCTTGTGGCATTAGTCGTTGTTTAATCTGAATTTGAAAAAGAAACCTAGGAGGCATGGCTGGTTAATTAACATTCTTATGAGACCCGCCCTGTTTGTGTGTGTCAAAGAATAATCTTTGAGATCATTACCAGTCCGGAGACTGTCAGGAAATCTGTGAAAGACTTTGAAATGGGCAAAAACCCTGGATATCCTGGCCAGCTCACCCTTTTCTTGTCTTTGAGCCATTTTACGCCTCTGTGAGCTGCAGAACACGGGAGCTGATGCAGGTGATTTGTCCGTAGAAATACAGGTGCTCTGCCGTGAGTGCTTGTGTGCTGAGTGGTTTTAACATCTTTGTTTCCCCCATTAATCAGTTACATAAAATCTTTAGTAAGTGTTCATTTCAGAAGGAAAAAAAGGAAATCCACCTTCTCCAAACCCACTGTCTTTCTGAGGAAAACGCCGGGGCCCAGCCATCTTGCAGAGGCACTTTCTCCTGTGCATCCATCCCGTCTGGGTCAGCATCCGTGTTCTGCTCTCATTCTATATCCTTACATATAGAGGGAGAGCTATAAAGACATATATGCACAGGTGACCTTCGAACAACAAAGGTTTGAACTGCATGGGCCCCCCTTCTGTGGGGATGTTTTCCACTAGTAAATGCTCCACGGGCTGTTGTTGGTTGAATTGGAGAATGCAGATCGCGGATACAGCTATATTCTATGCCCACTGACCCCCGCGTTGTTCAAGGGTCACTTATGTAAAGGCATTAAAACATTTTGTGGAAGTATCTGTTGAGGCGGGAAATGAGCACAGTGGATCAGGGCCGCGGGGACAGTGGGGAGGGCGGGTCCAGGCGGAAGGCAGATTTTATGTGAGTTACCCCTTGATGGCGGCCTCCCCGATTTTCGGAAGCTCGTTCCTGAGAGGGCGTGGTGGAGGCCGAGGCTGTGACTGTGGACGTGGGTTGGCTTCTGCGGCCTTTCCCCCAGGGGCCTGCTCTGTGGCACATTGTCCTGCAGCTCTGCCTCCTGCCCTAGAGGCCCGTGGAGGCCCTCGGGCCAGCATCCTGCTGCTTCCTGTCTGTCCCTCCACGTTCATCTGTGTCCTTTGCAGCCTGCCCGGCCCCAGGGTCGGTTCATCCGCTCCCGGTGGGTGGCCTGGGTCCTGGGGATGCAGGCCCCCAAGGGCCCCGCCCGCGCTCCCGAGGTGGTGGTGGGGGAAGCCTTGCCCTTTCTCCCTGGAGAGGAGCTGGTTGTTCTCTTTTTACCCCCTGTGTATTTAGGAACCGTATGGAAGTTCCAAATTTGACAGTTAACTGCCCTACAAGGGGCCCTGCACCCACCCTGTGTGTGTCCTCTTCCAGGCTGCCGACCCGCACCCCTGTGAGCTGGAGCCCACGACGCTGCCTGGGCCATGGACTCGAAGGTCAGATGGGCGGTGGTCCTGGGGGTGTGGGCGGCGGAGCCTCGGATCCCAGCTCTCGGGAGCACAGGGCGGAAAACCCCCTTGTCCCCGCACCGCTTCCGCCCGCTCCTGTGCAGGACAGGCTCAGAGCTATAGCGTCGCCGGGGTCGCGTGGGCCAGTCCCCTGCCTCAGCAGGATGGGGCTTAAATGGCGCCTTGTGCTTTAAGCGAGTTTAAAAGAGAAAGTCGCGCCTGGCCCAGCAGAAGCTCTTCTTCACCTCCTTCCTGCCTTTGCCAGGCAGTGTGGCATCTTCGGGTGCCCAGCCCGGGGCCCTCCGTGTCCCCACCAGCCCCATGGGGGCGGCCGCGGGCCTGAGGACTTACTAGGTGGTTCACGAGCCTGGCCCGGTTTCTGCATCTCTGAGCAGACAGCGCCTGGGGGCTGGGTGTGTGCTTCTCAAACAACCCTCTGCAGGCCTGGGAGCCGTGTGGTTCCCAGCTTAGCAGCTCAGGAGAAACGTCAGCTACTTGAGCAGAAGAGGTTTCGGACGCTGCCCAGGTGCCGCTTCTCCTGACGACTTCAGTGGGAAAGGGCAGACACACTCCCAGGGCTTTGCTTTCCCCTTTCTTTCCTTCAAGCTGAGAAAACCAAGACACAGGCGTGCCCCACAGTCAGGTTCATGGTGAGACATCCAGCAGCTTCCTCTTCCCCCGTCAGAAATTTCACCCTGCTATAGATTTTCTTTTTTCCCTTTGATTTTGTTTCCAGGTTTTTTTAAAAATTACAGTAAAATTTACCATTTTAACCTTTTATTGATTGATTGATTGATTGGCTGTGCTGGGTCTTCGTTGTGGTGCATGGGCTTCTCATTGCAGTGCGCGGGCTTCTCTTGTTGTGGCGCATGGGCTCTAGGCACGCGGGCTTCAGTAGCTGAAGCACGCGGGCTCAGCAGTTGTGGCTCGTGGGCTCTAGAGCGCAGGCTCAGTAGTTGTGGCCCACGGGCTTAGCTGCTCCACGGCATTTGGGATATTCCCAGACCAGGGCTTGAACCCGTGTCCCCTGCATTGGCAGGTGGATTCTTAACCACCGCGCCACCAAGGAAGTCCCCATTTTAACCTTTTTTAAGTGTCCGGCACAGTGGCATTAAGAGCACTCGCGTCGCTCTGCCACCGCCGCCCCCTTTTCTCTGTGCATTTGATGCTTCAGGGAGATGAGAGGGATGGAGCAGTGCGTGTCCTCTTGTGTCTGCTGATATCACTGAGCATGATGGCTCGGTTTGGTTTTTGTCTTTCTTTTACTGTTTGTATGGCGCTGTTCATCTATACTGTAGCATTCTTTGATTTTTTTTTGATATGTAGAAAATGAGATTGATTTTTTTTGTTTGTTTTGTTACTGTTTGTTTGGTGCTGTTTTCTCCAGGTTTGGACACCAGGATTAGTCTAGTTTATCACACACATTGGACAGCTTTCCATCGTTTTCTCTGCACAGGAACTGATTTTATAGCACAAGTTATTTTTGCCTCCTATAGATGAAATCTGTATTATGTCTGGCAAGATTTCCTAAGTCTTGATCATTTCTCTTGACATACTTTTTCCAGTGACCTAAAAGGATAAACAACTATCACATCTTCCCCCTTCTGAGACATCCATTTCAGCTTGTGTCACTCGTCCGTCCTTGGCTTGTCACCAGCCCTGCTTGTTCTTGGTGTTAAATGCTGTTGGTCTTCTGGACCGGCTGCCTGTGTGGGAGTCCAGGCCAGCCTGTTCTTGACATGCTCAGAACGGAGTCTGTCCACACGCTTCCCAGCTGGATGGCACTAAACACTTGGCTCCAGGGCCTGAGCCCTCTAACACCGGATGCTCTCCTTCTCGCCCGGCCACTTCTGTTCTTCGTGTTTCAGGGGGAAAGGCAGAGGTCACTGCATCTGGGTTTGATACCTGACCTGGCGTAGCTGGTGGCAACCACTGCTGCACACCCAGACTTTGGACCCTGTTTACTAACCTCTTGAAAAAGACGGTCTGGTTTGGTTCCCTGGGGCTGCAGCAGGGAAACCCCACCGGCTGGGTATTTTCCTGAAGTGTCTGGAGGCCACAAGTCTGATATCAGGGTGTTGCAGGGTTGGTTCCTCTGGAGGCTCTGAGGAGTCTGCTCTGGCCTCTCCAGCTCCAGTCTCCGTCTGCACTGGCATCCCTGTGTGTGTCTGTAAGCCTGCCCCTTTCTCTTGTAAAGACATGGGTCATGGGATTAGGGCCCAGATCCAGGATGACCTGGCCTTAACGTGACATCTGCAAAGACCCCATTTCCAAATAAGGTCCTGCTCTCAGGTCCTGGCGGCCAGCACCTGGGCCTGTCTCTGGGGGACACGGTTCAACCGCAGCCCTGCCTCAGCCCCTCTTCTCTCCTGACCAGGACGTCTCCTGAGGTAGAGACGAAGCACATTCTTCCGAGTTTCTCAGCTGCCTTGTGCCACTGGCCTCACTGTAAAGATTCAGTAGAGTAGAGCTTTTACATACATTTTCCCCCTTTTAGGAGTAATTCTGGAGAAGTAAAGGCTGAATAGCAATACATAAGCACCTTATTTTATGCATTTCGTTGAAAACAATTTGTCCTCTAAAAACTGTCCTCTCAAAGTTTTCTGATTTTCCTTATCAATATTTTTCTAGTATTTTCTAATGAAAAACATTATGGACTTAGAAGTAAATTTTACCTGCACCTTCATTTTCTCCCCGTGACTTCTCCCAGCCCAGGCCGTGTGTTTTGTGTGTATTGATCTGGGTGGTCTCGGCGTCCTAGCCTCTCACGATGCCCTCTCATCCCAGGTCTGGGGGTGACCTGAGCACCCCTGGTCCTGCTCTGCACTTGCCTTCTTGTTGCCACGTGCAGTGGCCCTCCTGGTTCCCCTGTGCTGCTCGTGGGCTTGGCCAGGGGTTTATCTACCTGAGGTCAGCCAGGCCTGCCCAGAGGCAGGTGTTGCCTGTGGTCACTACTGCCCAGGCTGTATTGAAAATCTGCTTTTGCACAACACCCTCCTGGGCCCACAAAGGACGCGATGGAAGAGGAGGAGCTTCTAACTGCTGGATGCACTCCCAGTGAGCGTGGGCTCTGGCTGGTGAAAGATACGCAGGGCCCGGCACAGGCGTGCAGAGCCAGGATGGCACCTAGACACATACGTGCCTGGCCGCCCTCCCCGGGGCGCACCAGCTGGCCGCCGGCAGATGGGTCACCTTCTGCAGGATTGGAGCTTTTCAGCATCTGTACATGGCCCTGCCGACTGGCCCCTGCCCACTGGCAGGGAGTCCAGGCCCCGGGCCAGGGAGGCCATCGCGGGCCCGGCTGCCCGGCCTGGGGCCATGTTCCCACAGGACTCTCCTCTCAGGTCAGCAATGGCGCCAGCCCCCAGGATGAGCGCACCACAAGCCTGCTGGTGTTCAGCTTCCTCCAGAGCTGCCCGCACTCCCGTTGCCGCCGGGAGCTGGAGATGCTGGGCCACAAGCTGCCCGTGCGCGCGGCCCACGACGACGAGCTGCAGACGGATGGCAACTGGTGCAGCCACTTCCGTGTTGAGGGGGCGACAGAGACAGGTAGGCGCCGGGCCAGCCTCCGCGGCCCAGATGTGGGCTGTGGGGCCTTCGGGCTCAGGTCCACCCTGTGTCCAGCGGGGCAGGCCTCGCCGAGTCCAGTCAGTTGAAACCCACTCGGGCTCCTGAGGATTGTTTGCATTTGTGCAGCACCCATGCTTTACTCCTGTGTATGTTATGGCCATGACGATCTGCACGGTCACCAGGGCAGCGGGGACCTGGGGCTCTTTTCTTGGGCCGGGCCATCCTCCGTGTGTGGCAGATTCCAGGTGTGCGTCCTGTCCTCCTGGCCTCAGCTTTGGCCACCAGTGCTGCCTCCACGGAGGCCACTGGGAGCTGACGGCTGGGAGCCCCTCTGGAGGTGGGCCAGGCACAGCATATCCTGGAGCTCCCTGAGGAATTCTGTTGGGTTCCTGAACCAGCCTGTGCTTTGGGGGCAGGCTCCCATGTGTTCCCGACCCTCCCGGGAGGCCTGGGCTGGAGTCTGCCGCCTGGTGGTGGGGGTCACTGACCTCTTGAGGCTGATGTGGCCTCTGGGCCGCCAGCTGTCTCAATTCAGGTAGCCAGTGGCACACCAGGGGGTCCCCACCAGCCAGGGTTGCCTTAGGCCCCCTTTGGGAAGGGGCAGGAGTAGCTCTGCTCTCAGGTCTGCTGCCCTGGTGGCCCCCGTCTGCACCAAGCCCCCCTCAGACCGTGGAGCCTCACTGGACGCACAGGGCAAGGTGGGCGCTCGGGTAGGAAGCGGTGTGTGGTCAGGAGCCTGAGGAAGTGTGGAAACAACGCTCAGAACGGAGGCCTGGCCGCCACTTGTCGGTGGATTTGTTCGCTCGGCTGGACGGGAGGAGGTGGGAGAGCGGGGCCGTCGGGGGCTGCGTGGGAGGCGGGTCAGGACAAGCGCACGGGCCGGGCCGCGAAGGGGACCACAGGGGTGGAGCGTGGCCGGGCTGTTGACCCAGGTCTCGGAGGTCTCGGCAGGCGAGTGGTGACCTGTCCCCGAGCAGAGATGGGCAGGTAGTGGGAGGTTTTGGGGTGAGGAGGGCTCATGTTGGGGTCACACAGACACGTCTCAGTGAGGTCAGGGCTGCAACTCCACGGGCGCAGGGCTGTGCAGGCACTGCCGGCAGATTCCACCAACCACAGGTTGGAAATACTTGGGGAAAAAAGTTCCAGAAAGTTCCCCAGAGCAAAACTTGAATTTGCTGTGCGATGGCGTTGTATGAGGTGGAGGTGATCACGTGAGGGACGCCGGCCCCTGGAGTTTGGTGCCCGCAGGGGTCCTGGGCCGGTGCCCACCCAGACCCCGAGGGACGAGTGTGCAGGCAGCTAGGCGAGGTTGTTGGTCGGGGTCCAGACCACAAGGCGTGGCACTTGGACCCTCTGGTTTCCCAGCACGTGTAGGCGTTACGTGTACACTACACGGAGGTGTGTTCAGTGTGCAATGGCTCTGTCTTAACAGCGTTCGTGCCTTAATTAAAAGGACTTCTTCATTGCTACATGCTAACCAGCCTCTGAGCCTGCAGTGTGTTGAAGCAGTGACGTCACTGGTCACAATACAAATATATAATAATGAAAAAGTTTGAAATATTGCGAGAATTACCAAAACGTGACACAGAGACACAGAGTGAGCAAATACTGTTGGAAAAACAATGCCAACAACTCTCTCAATGCGGGGCTGGCTGCCACATGCCTTCCACCTGTGTGATGGGCGGAGAGGGGCTGGAGGTGGGGCGAGTACACTTTCTGTGCTGTGGGGAGAAGCAGCAAGGGGGCTGGTCACTCAGTGCCCTGGGTCACCAGCTGCGTACCTGGGAGTCAGCCCACAGCTGGGAACCCCAGAGCCCATGGAAGCTTCTGTTCTGGGGGAGGGGCTCAGATGGTGTCCAGGAAGGAAGAGCGTGGCATCTGGGGAGGGGTGGGGGGGTGGGGAGGAGGCAGAGTCCAGGACGAGAGGCTGCGGAGCCTCTGTCCTGACCGCTTCCTCTGCCGACAGCCGTTGGATGCTGGGCTTCGAGCCCAGGTTGTGGCTACCCCGGCATCACAGGTCCTTCTCCCGCCCGGCCCCTGCGCCTGGTCCCGTGTTCACACCGTCCTCACTGGGCTGTGGATGCAGGACCCACCCCTTTCCTGGAGCAGGAGCGGGGTGTGAGCGGGGCATCATCTGACCCCCCACCCCCCACCCCTTTCTGCACGTTAGACTCTGAGACTCAGGAGGAAGTGGTCCGGGACATCGCCAGGCAGCTCGCCCAGATTGGGGACAGGATGGAGTGCAGCATCTGTCCGGGGCTGGTGGCTGGCCTGGCCGCGCAGTTCGGTAACACGAGCCTGTCGGAGGAGGTGAGTGAGAAAACCCACGGGGCTTGTCCTCTGCCTCCTGGCAGACAGACCAGCGTCCAGGGAGGTGGCTCAGCTCGTGACTGCTGGAGAGAGAGTCAGCCTGGTGAACTGTCTCTCGGAAAAGTCACTTGACAGCTGAAAAACCTGAATCTGAAGTCAGACTCGAGTTTGGGGACAGAGCCCCCCAAAGATTAACGAGACGGATGTGACTCTTCCTGAAACAACATGTTCCACTCCTCTGACCGCTGAGGTGGCGGGGCCCCGTGACCTAGAAACGCCCTCGGGCTGGGCCCGGTGGGTCGAGCCTCCTGCCTCTGGGAAGGCCCGTCTGTCAGGGAGCCTCCCTCTGAGCTTCGCTGGCCGGCATGGATCAGACACAGGCTGATCGTGCCGTTCTTGCTGCCACGTGTTGGCGTGTGGAAGGTCCATTCCCGTCTGGTGGTGCATGAGGCCTCTCCTGGCAGGAGGTCCCCATCCCCCTCCCCGCTCCCATGTACCAGGCTGGACCCCTGGGCGGTGACTGACCTTGATCTCAGGTGCCTCCAAGCAGGAGACGAGGACCCACCGCGGGTCGGGGTGGGGGGCGGGGGGGGGGTGTGCCTCGCCTGCCCTTGGCTTTGCCTCCTCAGCTGTTTACAGCACTTCCCTCCTCCCCGCGGGACGCCTGGTAACCACGCCTCTGCTTCCACCTGTGCAGGACAGGAGGCGGTGCCTGGCGGCCGCGCTGCAACAACTCACACAGCTCTACCCTGCGGATGTGGACCGCGAGAAGACCCTGCTCCTGCTGACCCTGCTCGTGGCCAAAAAGGTGGCTGACCACTCGCCAGCTGTGCTCCAAGATGTCTTTCACACCACAGTGACCTTCATCAACCAGAACCTTCTCGCCTACGTGAGGAACTTAGTCCAAAACGTAAGAGCCAGTGGTGGCAGCTCCTGGGCTCTTAACCCCCCTTGGTGTCCGCCTCTCCCCACCCCGGCCCCCTCTGAGCTCTGGGACCCTCGCTGCAGGGCTGCCTGCTGGGGACAGACCCCAGGGAAGGTGGTCACGGCCCTTCCTGCTCAGGAGGAAAGGCTTGGTTCTGCGTCCGGGAGTCCGGCTGTTTCTGAGAGGAGCTGCTGTCACAGGGCAGCGGAGGCCGACTGTGCACCCTTCACAGGCTTGTAAGAGCTGCTGGGGGGCGAGCAGGAGAGGGGGCCAGAGGGGCCCACGCTGGGCTTCCCCAGTCTGCTGTCAGCCTCACCTTGTCACAAAAATGAGTAAAATTTAAATTAAAACATGCTTACCAAGGAGGGTGAGCGGTCAAAAGGGGGTAAAAACTACACATCTGTCCTCCACCCAGGATATTAGAAAGTCTGGTGCTTCCGTTTCATAGACCACCTGGAAGGGAAAGTGGATGTATCTCATCTATAAATTTTGGGGGTTTATGTGTCGGGAGCATTGCTCAGGTGTCTGACCCTCTTAATATGTAGTCGATGAGCCTTAAAAGCATTCTCTCTGCGTGGCCTTCGGTTATACGGGCTTTTAAAAGTAAAAACCGGAGGGAGAACACAAACCCTAACTCGTTGCGAAACCAAGCTGAGCTGTTGTTGGAAGGAGATAAGCCTCTGTTAACAGCTTCCAGACACTGTGGGACTGAAACAGAACCTTGGTCCAGTCCTCTCACCCACTGAGATGCCTCTTGGCACCATAAGTGACTTGGTGAAAGCTGTGTTTGTTTGCAAAGCCCCAGCTGCACTTCTGCTGACTGTGGCCCTAGAGGCTCAGGTCTAGGGTCCTGGCTCAAGAGGGAGGCTGGCTAATCCCGGCTGTTGTCCTTTCTTGCTCCAGGAGATGGACTGAAGGGACGACTCAACAAAAGTGCGACTGGTTACAACTTGAGATGGTGACAGCAGTGTAGCTGTCTCCACAGAGATGGAGCCTCGGCCACTTAAACATGCTCAGAGAAGACAGGCACGAGATGGCAGCTGTGTATCTCTCACCATTTTAAAGCCAGGGACCATTTAGGAATTTCTTCATGTACGTGTGTGAATGTTTCACATCATCTACATCCATCCACACACTGTGCCTTTACCTAATGTCTGCTGGAAAGGTCCCCCCCTGAAAATCAGATCTAGAAGCGGATCGTGAGTTCCCTGGTGGTCCAGTGGTTAGGACTCCTCTGCGCTTCCACTGCAGGGACCAGGTCTGATCCCTGGTCGGGGAACTAAGATCCCACAAGCTGCAGCCAAAAAAGAAAAAAAGAACAACAAAATGAAAGCAGGTTGACAAATAAAAGGCAGAAGAAAAAGAACAATGTTTTTTTGTTTTTTAAAAAAACCCACTTGGGACTTTCCTGGCGGTCCAGTGGTTAAGACTCCGTGCTTCCACTGCAGGGGTGCAGGTTTGATCCCTGGTCAGAAAACCAAGATCCTGCATACCGTGCAGTGCAGCAAAAAAAAAAAAAAAAAGCGCACCCTTGGTGGTGGTGGTGTTACCACGGGCAGTGCCGAGTGTGAGGGGACCAGGGATTGGAGAGGGAATGCATGGACCTCTTACAAGTGATAAATTCCCCTCAAAACAGGGACACCTTCACAGTAAGGAAGTGCAGTCTTTTTTTTTTTTTAGGTTTCATAGAGCGGTTTAATGCTGTGTGTGTTCACATACCAAAGCTAATTCCACCAAGACAGGAAATCTCTCACCGTGTATTTCCTCGAGGTTCATCCCAAGAGCCTGGGCCATTCCAGATGCAGATGGAAGAAGGCAGCACCACCAGATACCGGAGGGGTCCAAGGGGATGGGTTTAATTAATCGTCTTCCTTGAATTTGCCGTTGATGTAGGGCACCCGGTCCAGAATCAGTCAGT
The DNA here is from genome assembly GCF_005190385.1 of Monodon monoceros. Taxonomy (NCBI): domain Eukaryota; kingdom Metazoa; phylum Chordata; class Mammalia; order Artiodactyla; family Monodontidae; genus Monodon; species Monodon monoceros. Next base: position 399,768 of record NW_021703783.1, read on the forward strand.
GGCCCATACCAGCCCCACGGCGCCCCACTGGCCCACTGTGGGTGACCGGTTTCTGGCCAGCAGCATCGTGGCTCCATCCCGGCTCAGGGTGACCCTGGCCCCGCTGGCTCAGGCGCACTCGGTCTTCCTGTTTAAAAACCAAGCAGCACAAGAGGTTCTGGACTCGAACGTTTAACAGGAAAATCAGACTTCTGTGTTTGACTTTTTCACTGTGAATTCCTTTTACTTGAGTCAGGAACCACAGGCATTTAAAAGACGTGGAGGTAATTTCAAGGCCTATGTCAACCAGTTTCCAAAATCATGTAACTAAACGCACCCTTTTCTCTTTTCAAGAAGTCAAGGTTTTGATAAAAATTTTAAGCTACGGGAGAAGCTACTGCATCTGTCCTGTGGGGCATGTCTGTGAAGAGTCTTACACTTTCATCGTCAGCCGTGCCCCCAGCTCCTCTGCACCTATGAAGCTGCTTATGGAGAGAACAGGTCTCTAGGCATACAAGGTGAAAGAGCAGTTAGACAGCATTTGTGGTGGCTCCCTCTTCTAGACACACAGTCGGTATACAAGTAATAACAGGGACTTCCCTGGTGGTCCAGTGGTTAAGAATCTGCCTTCCAGTGCAGGGGATGCAGGTTCGATCCCTGGTCGGGGAACTAAGATCCCACATGTCACGGGGCAACTAAGACCCGATGCAGCCAAAAATAAATAAATTTAAACAAAACAAAACACTATAGTCCAATAAAATTTGAAAAAAAAAGAATACAATAACAAAACGCAATCACTTAGCACCAGAGTAAACCAGAGTACTTACTATTAGAAGCAACACAGCCCGGTCTGTTCCGAGCGCTAAGTGTTTACTAGGATTGGTCTGTGTCCAAGTTCAATGGTGGGTAGGGTCCAGGTCTCACATCACCAGTAACAGAAACGCCCTTGTTACTGTGGCCATGATGCTCTGGGGAAGGACAATTCGAACACGAGTAATTAAGTACTGATAAATACGTTGTTACCAAAACCACCTCCCTGTTCCCTGAGTTTAAACTTACCAGAAAAGAAAAATGACTCCGTGGTTCAGCATCGAACACAGCACCCCAGGGCTGGGTCTCAGGCTGACACCTGCAGAATGCTGCAAGTCCTAAAAGCAAGTAGGTGTGGCTGTGCCTCTGGAAACAATCTTCTAGATTTAAAGGGTTCATGTCACCGTGGAAACAGGGTGAATCGCACATGAACACAGACACAGGGATCAGCCAGTACAATGTGTCTCAGCAGGGAGATACTTTCTTCCAGGCCCAGGAGCAATTTAAACTCAAGTAGTCAACTCTATAAACTAATGGAAGAGAAAGGAGCTCTAAAGCACCAAATAATCCCAGACTATCTCTTACAATACTTTAAATTTTTCAGGGACCTCCCGGGCGGTCCAGTGGTTAAGAGTCCACGCTCCCACTGCAGGGCCACGGGTTTGATCCTTGGTTGGGGAACTAAGATCCCGCGTGCTGTGTGGTGCAGTAAGTAGGTAAATAAATAATTTGTCACAGCATCTTTACCTGCCACTGTTTTGCGTACATTAATACAGTAAGCCACCGTTTTAATGCAGTTTATACATGTTTTGGTGTCAATTTTTCCAGACCAAGTCAGATATACTTTCTTGGTCATAAAGCAAGATGACCGCTCTTCTCCCCAAGCCAGCATCATACAGAGATTCCAGCCTTGAGCACATCCTGGCCACCAGGACTGGGGTACATGCTGGAAATTGGTGCATTTTACATCACAACCCTCGTGGACAGAATTGAGATGTTTTTAATTAAGAGAACGTTTCATCCTGCTTTTTAAGTATTTGAATTAAGTGATGGTTAAGAGAACAAAAGGTGCTCGGCATCACTGAAAGTCCAGAGACCCATCCGGTGTACTCAGACCAGCTCCTGCTGGGCTGCTTCTCGGGGCTGCAGCCCCGGAGCCGCTTTTATTCTCCAGCAAGTTCACCAGCTGTGCGAGTGGGCCTTTGGGTGTTGCTAGCGTGTTTTCAGAACCTGCAGTCAAACCACATAGGTACGTACGTAAGATGACAAGCCTGATGGTCTGGAGGCAGCCCTCCCGAGTCGAGGCAGGGGGTTGCTGTGCGAACATCAGTGTCTTCAAGGCTCATTTCATTACATCCTCTGGTGTCTGCTCCCAGCGCCATTCACAGAGCTGCGCTTTGCTGCATTCCCCCAGCGAGCACAGAAGGCCAGTGATGAAGGCAAGCGGAGCAGGAATAACCCACAAGCCAGCTGTGCGGGCGAGCAGAGGGACCTCACACAGGAAGAGGGTGTTACCACGGTGACCGTTTCACCACAGGCCTTAGGAGGGATGATAGCATCAGAATCCATAATACGCAGACCGCAGCGAAGGAACAAGTCAGGTAGAAAGAGGCACTTTCAACCTGAAGAAGGAAATGAATAAGCGTGACAGCAAGGAGAAAACAGCAGGTCTAGGAAAACAGTAAGTTGTCACTTCCTTCGGTGCCGACCAAGAACCCAGCCGGTTAGTACAGTTCTCTCACCAGAAATCGTCGTCCAGACGTAGCAGGGAGGGGCCCACCTCCTGGCTCTCCCTGGGGAAGGAGGCCAACACTTGCTCTAAATAGCTCGCGGGAGGGTGCGGTGTGGCCATGAGGGGCGGCGGGATTGGCGGCCCTGCGGACGCCTGGGGAACAGCCCCCTGGGCTACAGCAGCGCTTGCGGTGTAGACGGGACGGTGGAATAATTGTCTTGTGCGAAGAAAGGGGAGATGCGGATCAACACTTCAGCAACTGACTTCCCGATTAGGTCGCGCTCCCAGCGTCAGCTCCCAAGACGTGCCTGTGTCCGAGTGGGCGCCCCCTGCACCCCGGGGGGCACAGACAGGCACCTGTCCCCCACACCACCCAAGGAAGCCAAGGAGACCCTAGTCCAGTGGGGCGGCTCTGGAACTGCCAGGCGCCAGGTCCATGTTGGGAGAGGCCCCTCGTGCGGTGAGCAGCTGGGACAGACTGATGAAACCTTGGCTCCTGCGTGCAGTCCCACGGAGCTGGCTCAGCACCTGCCCAACCGCAGCCTCCCCGGGCCACGGGCCGCCCCACGCGGTACAGGGTACCTGCCGGTACCTCTGCAGGTTACAAGGATGGGAGACGCCGGGGAAGCCCTAGACCTGAGTCAGCAGCTCTGACTGTCGCCTGCCGCACAGATGCCAGACGCCTTGGGACAGTAGTGACCCCAAGGGGGTGCGAAGGGGAAGCGTGATGAGGGAGGCCCTCCGACAGCCCCTGGCGTGTTGTGACCGCTCAGCCCCTCTGCTGAGACGATAATGACCACCCTTGTTTAGGGAAAGGAAAAGAGACGCTCCCTGAACTCAAGCCCAGCTCACAGCCGACCCTTGCGGGGAGCGGAGAACAGGGGGGCTCCATCAAGGACAGATCCTGGTCCTCTGGGGAAGAGGACACATTCTCCTGGCATCAGGTGTGTTGCTGAGACTTGACACGAGATACTGCCCGCGTGGAACTGGTCCAGAGGCTAGAAGCTGTTTCTACAAAGTGACCAGACAGCCCCTCTTGATGAAATGACCACGTCAAATTCTTGGTAAGGAAAGTTTGTGTAAACAGACATAAGAAATTAAGAGAAGAGGGGAAAAAAACCTTACCTACAATACCTTTCATTTCTATAAAACATCTCTTAAAATAATTTAAAAATTCTACGGGTATGACATTTGTCCCCATGCCAAGCTTTCAGGGAAAAGGCAAGGAACAGGCACAGCTTTTATATTAGCAGGAATCAGCAAGAGCCTGAGGAAATGAATTTCTATGGGAAATGAACAGGGGCGGTTCACACCCAGGGAGAGAGAGAACAGGCGAGCGGAGGATCGGCCTCTGGGAACCAGATGGTCAGCAGATGGCTTTTCATCTAGAAGGCTCTCTGGGGGCGGTGCTGATGGCCGTAAGGCACACTGGGACTGACTGGTTTCTGAGGCCCCGGAGTTGTCACCACTTTACTCCAGAGAACATAAACTAGCATTCTTTAATCCTGGTATTTTTCTCAAGAAACCTTCAGTGGCTTTTGCCAAGTGATCAGAAATCATTACATTCAATACAGCAGTTAAGAGTTCTGCAGGACCTACCAACACAGCAGTTCAAACGAGGGTGACGAGTCTGAGTTCCACACCTGCGTCCCACCATCATCCTCCCTCTACCTTAGACTCAGATGTTCCAGTCCCACCAAAAAGGGGGTGGGCAGCTGAGAAGCAGTTTTTAACGTCACAGTAAAACATGGGAGCCGCTACCACCACAGTCCTTACTAGGCGCTCCCTCCTCCTGTCCACAACCAGAGGGGACGCTGAGGTCCTCCTATCACTCGGGAACCCCGTGCTTGAAGGCCACGCTGTCTGGGTCACTGCTGAGTAAAGCGTGGCCCCGCCTTACCCCTCCGCCGTGGAGAACGCAGACCTCCCGCCAGCCGCCCTCCCGCCAGCAGCTCAGAAACGAACCGGCTCCTGTTAGTGCTTCAGTGCGTTCAGCCAATGGGCTTGAGGATCCAGAGTTCACATGTAAACACTGGAAAGAGAATATTCTATCATAAAAGGGAAGAGAATGAAGACAACTCAGCAGTTCGCTCTTCCCCTACGAAGCACCAGTGCTGCAGTCGGAACACACGAGGAAAACCCCCACTTCCCTCACCTCTGGCTCCTCAGTGAAGGACACCAAGACCCTGATCAACGTCCCTCCCCAACGAGACACAAAAACTCAGAACGCACGATACACTGCCTGGTAAAGCTGCACAGACACACAGACACACACACACACACACACATTCCAGACCTTTCTGACCAACTTCTAAACAGTATCGCTTTAGGAAGAATATTTAATTAAAAAAAATAAAACAAATAAAGCACATTTAGAACATCAAGTTTTGGTGATCAGGATAAAGTAATTTTATTACAAATTTCAGGATTTAAAAAGTAACCTGTTACGTTTACTAGGATAAATCTGAGATGACCTGTCTCAAGCACGTGTGTCCCCATCCGTGACACTGACCTCAGGCATGATGAGACGCGGTCCCCCCGTGAGGGATGCGGTCAGCGGATGAGGCTACGCTGAGTCTCCACGGGCACGTGCTGACGGTGATCATTACGGTTTGTCACTCTGGCATTTGGGCCGTGAGGAGCTCAGTGTAAGCCTCCGTTATGCAACTCTGAAGCCAAGCTAGAACCTCAAGGGCAGCCTCTCTTCCCTGCTTTTTACTTCAGTGATATTTAGGAGACTTCGTGTACTGAATGAGGGTTATGATTCCCAGGTCTGTAAGCCCACGTGTGGAAACCCTTATCACCTGGCAAGAGACCGCCAAGGAGCGGCCTGACTGGGAAGGAGGCTGAGGCCAGAACCTGGGAATCCCGCTAGTCCAGGTCACGGACAGCAATGCCCAGCAAGAGAGACACTGCCGGCTGGCGAGTCCCCGTCGGCTCAAGGGTGCCCACAGACAAAAGGGCTGCGAGCAACCTCGATAGGCCAGCTAAGCCACCCTCCAGCTTCCGACTCGGAGACAAACTTGCCCCGCGGTCACGGACAGGGGCCCCAGGTCTCTTCCGTCTTGTACGTTTAAAGACTAAAGGCAGCATCTTTACAAGGGGAACTGCGGGAAGCATCGGGCGAGCCCTCTGCACGGGGCCTCGGGGCACCCTGGGGCGAGGCGGGCAGGGCAGTACCTGAGAGGCGGCTGAGACCCAGCAGAGCACCTGGGCTGCGGGACTGAGGGCGGGAAGAACAGAGGAGCTGAGAGACTCCAGGCAGGAGCGCGCCAGCAGCCGAGGGGCCCACAGCCACGCCCTCCTGCCTGGGGTCTGCCCCCCAGGCGCCCCCATGGGGACCCTCTGGCTCTGAGACTGTGGCTCTCACGGGATGACGTTATCCCCGGGGGACGTTTGGCAACACGGGGAGACACGTGGGGTGGGGCTGTCACCACTGGGGAAGGCGCTACAGGGCTGGTGGGCGGAGGCTGCGCACCCTACAGGGCACAGGCCCCAGGCCCGGGAGCTACCCAGGGGCTGTGGACGCCAGGCGGGGGGCACTTTACACACAAGACCCTGAACCTAGCAGGCGCCCAGGCCTGGGACCTCCAATCAGACCACTGTGCGCAGCCTCCAGCTCAAGCCCTAACACGTGGGTCGGCCCCCTGCCCTGCGGACCCAAGTCCTCCTGACCCCGGAGTGTCCAAGGGATGTCCAGCTAGCTTCTGGCCGCTCCAGTCCAGTCGACACAACTAAAACCATACACCTTTTTGTGTTCTCTCTCCGAAAAATCTACTTCCTTCTCAGAGCCAGTGCCACCCCAACTGCCACCGCCAGGATGGCAACAGCGGCGGCTGCCCCCCCGAGGAGCAGGAGGGACTTGCCCTCGGGCGGCGGGCCAGCCTCCTCGGGGCCGCCCGGGGAGGGCCCTGCACCCAGCCCCCCCCACCCGCGGGCCGCCTGCCCTCCACCCGGCGGGGCTGCTGGGGGCTCCACAGGAGGCTCTAGCGGCAGGACCCCCTCCTGCTCCAGTTCGGCAGCTCCGGACGCGGCCGCTCCCGCCTCTTCTTCAGCGAGTTCCACGAACAGAGATGTCGTGGGACTGGCTGGCTGGCCGGCCGACCCCTCGGGGCCAGGCTCCCCGGCCGCCAGCAGGGCAGGGGCCGCCACGGCCGCCGCCTCCGCGCCCTCGGGAATCTCCTCCTTCTCCACGTGCACGATGTCAGAGTTGGAGGAGTTGTTCTCACTCTTCTCTCCAGCCCCGTTGCTGTCCAAGCTCTTGACTTCTTCGGGGTCCACTGTGACCTGCTGCCACGACTCGGGACCCAGGGACACCGGTGGGCTCTCGGTGCGCCAGCTCTGGCTGCTGGACAGCGACACGGGGAAGCCCTCGGCCTGCCAGGACGCCGTCGCGGTCGTCGGAGACTCCGGGGGGCTGGCGAGCGTGGAGCCGCCACTGGGCAGGATGTAGATGTCGTTGCTGTCCTCCGCGGCGCCCGCGGGGCGCTCCTCGTCCTCTGGCTCCAGGGCAAAGACAGCGCCCTAGGAGATGAGGGGGCGGTCAGTGCAAAGAAGGGGAAACAGACCTAAAATAAATGTAAATCTGGAGGCAGCCCCTTTCCTAAATTGAACTTCCAGGGATAAATGCACTGTTTAAACCTACAGTTTTTGGACTGAACGTGTTTGCTTGTAGACCAACACGGGAAGAATTTTTAACAAGACGATCCTCTGACCAGTTTCTTCAAAGCTGAAAAAGCAAAAAGCTGATTTATATTCTTATCAATTTATACACATTTAATGCAATAAATAATGCAACACAGCGGAGAAAAAGGCAGGCAGCTTGTGCCCTAGGGATCTATCGCTCGGCCGGGCTGGTGCCGTCAGGAGCCCAGACAGGGAAGGACGTGCTTTGCTGGCAGCCGAGGAGGTGCGGGAGCCTGGCGGAGGGACGTGTGAGGAGCGGGGAAGAGCCACCGCCCAGCAGAGGCCCAGAAACGTCAGCTGGGGACGGGAAGCAGCCTGCCGTGACCAGGGAGGTGCCGGCAGCAGGCGCCACGGCCCTGACTCAACGGCAAGGGAACGGTCATCAGCCACTCGGTCATGGATGAAGCCGCCCCGACGATGGGGAGGGTGCGGGGGACGCAGGCCTCCCGCCCTCCTGGCGGCGGGAGCCACACAGCAGCGACACGGCCACGGGCACTCCAGGCTCCCTGCGGGGGCTGTGTCGGCTCCGGTCACAAGGAAGAACACGACTCAATTTTGGTTCTTGACAAATTCACCATCTAGACGTGAAGACCGACACAGGAGGCACACATTTCACTGCGACACCGGCAGCCCTAAGGCAGGGGACACACGGGGACCAGGAGGTTCACGGCAGAGACAGACGGGAAGTCACCCAGAGTCTGGATGACGCCCACAGATGCTACGGAGTCTGCGGAGCATATGCAAGCAAACCAATTCCCACTCTACTTTGTGGTTACGGTGCCGTTTATACGAAGCAGAGTAGTTCTGCTCTGTGATCCAGTCACACTCGAGTTGTCTGGACATAAGCAATATGGTCCCTTGTGTCCCCTATCCTTAGACTCACATCTGCAGCCGAGGGCCTGAGGGTCAGAGAGATCCACGTGCTCACCAGTGGGAACTCCCACCAAGGGCTAAAAACAGAACCTCCAACAGCAAGAACTGATTTAAAAAGCAAAAGCAAAACAAAGGAACCATAATAAAACGGGTAAAAATTTTAATCCTCAGAAAGGAGACCTTTGCTACTTTTTATTTAGGGCTCGAAGCCAAAACAAGTGAAATGGAAATTTCACAAGTTGCATCATGAAGAAATGAGGGAAAAGTTAACAAACTAAAACAGAATTTAGCGTAAAACTACTGTTCTCTTTATTTTTAACAGCTCAAAGCTGAGAGTCAGGAACATTCTTCATCCCGTATCTGGAAGACTTCTTCATCCAACCAAGATACTGGATCAACACGGTTGTCAAGCGACAACTCTGGGGGACGATATGGCCCCAAAGCCAGTCAGACTTAGTTGCATCTTTCCTTGCTGTCATGGACTCTCTACCTTACGACTTATTTCTGTATTTGGGACGTGATTATTTTAATGACGATTCACCAAAAATTTTGTGCTTTTATGTAAGAAGTTTTAAAGAAAGAATAGATGACCATTGAGACTTTCACTCCTGGTCATCTGAAGCAAAAATATAAAAATAGAGGCCTCTCCCTTGACAATTACTGTCATTAATGAAGACTAGGCTTTCAATAAAAGATAAAGCACTGTTTTGGGTAATACTTTACCTAAAACTTAGCACATTAGGGGACTAACATCTACAACTAGCCTTAGATCCATTCCAACAATTTAAATAATTTTTAGCACAAAATATGTGTATTGCTGGAAACAGCTATCTCTTTAGTCCCACTGATACAAAAAACAGAAAGGAGTAACTTCAAGGGCTCAAAAATATAAAACGGATTGGGACCAACTAGAGTTTAAATATGCATGAAGGGGGAACTCCCTGGAGGTCTGGTGGTTGGGACTCCACACCCTCACTGCCAATCCTTGGCTGGGGAACTAGATCCTGCAAGCCGCACGGCGCGGCCAGTAAGTAAATAAATATGTACAAAGAATCAGAAAACTATGTTTTGTTTAAACACATGAAGCCCAGTGAGATCAGGTAACTTGCCCAAGGTCCCTCAGCTGCTGTGAGAACTGGACGCCAGTGTCCTTTCGAAGATTTTACTGAAATTAATTCATTTCACTTTCACAGATAAGGAAACTAAAGCAACTGAGATGGGTAAGTAATTGGCCTGAAGTCCAAAGCTGGGACTGGATCTAACCAGGCCGTTTACCTGCAGGGCCCACGCTTTCGTCAACTGTGCTCCCCTAACGCTCGAGCCCAAGGCTCCCCCCAACCCCAGACTTCCACACTGGTGCTTTTTCCTCAGTTTACAGCAAGAAGCAAATGGAAAAGGTTATTCTTGGTGTTTTCGTCAAGCAAATACACAAAGATGTGTTCATGAAACCCTTCAAAGAAAAAGGGAAGTAGAGAAGAAACAAATACGGAGGTAAAGGGACTCTTGTAGAATAAACGTAAGATAAAATGTAAGCGTAACCTTGGTTTTAGTGGTAGGAACGAAGTAAAAACAGCTTGGAGATCACTCAAAGAACCATTTCAAAGTGTGCAGCAGTGCTTCACCATGTCTGTATTAACCACATTTGCTTCGAGTTTTGTTCTGGTTCACACCAGTTACAAATTATTCTGCCACTTCAAGCAGTGTTTCACACGCAGGGTCACAGTGGCCAATGAACTTAACTGTTCCAGCCGAGGACACCGGGGCCGACTCCCAAGACCCCACTCCCTGGTAACTCAGAGACCCACGTCCCCTGGCGTGTACTAGCCAACCCGTATCATTACGATCTCTCTCTCAAGTATTCACCGGAAAAGACAAACACAGATACCTTGCTTCTCTACATTCAGTCAAACAGGGTACTAACGACCAAATGCCTCTTAGATCGCTATTAACCTAAAATAAGAAAAGAGAGGGAATTCCCTGGTGGTCCAGTGGTCAAGACTCCACACTTTCACCACCAAGGGCCCGGGTTCGATCCCTGGTCGGGGAACGAAGACCCACAAGCCTTGAGGCGCAGCCAAAAAAATAAAAATAAAACAAAAACAACAAAAAACCCCAAAGAAAATACTGTGAGAGAGACTCAGAGAAGTAACTTTCCACCTAATGTGATGACCAAGACCACAAAGAATACATTTTAAACACAGTGCAGTACACACGCACACTCACACATAAAATAAACAGATCTCATGAAACACTAAACCAAACCCTTACTACACTGAAACTACTTCAGTTGCAAAACCCATTTAACTGATTTTAGATCACAAACTACCTCCCACACTCTGTTCTAACCAGTTCTGACCTAAAAGTTCCCAAGAGACAGTCTTCAAACGTCCTTGATGAAAACAAACATAAACTTTTTGAGGTCTGCAGTTCTTAAAACAGAAATGAGAAGCTTCAAGTCGGAAAAAATAGACAAAAATTTATTTATTTATTTATTTATTTATTTTTGGTACGCGGGCCTCTCACTGCTGTGGCCTCTCCCGTTGCGGAGCACAGGCTCCGGACGCACAGGCTCAGCGGCCACGGCTCACGGGCCCAGCTGCTCCGCGGCAACTGGGATCCTCCCGGACCGGGTCACGAACCCGCGTCCCCTGCATCGGCAGGAGGACTCCCAACCACTGCGCCACCAGGGAAGCCCCCAAAATTAATTTTATTCAAACTATTTAATATTATTACAGATGACATTTCCCCCAGTAATCTTTCATGTAATCTAAATGTTTCACAGTAAGTATTTAGGTTAGCACATGCCGCAGGAGAAAACCCAGGAGAAGCCCGCCTCACGGTGGCCCCTTGCGGGCTCGCAGGCCTACTAGCAGTGGGAGCTGGGCTGTCCCGGCTCATACCTGGCTGTGCCTGACTGCTGCCCGGCAAAGACAGTCACCACCAAAACTCGAAGGAAACTTCAGACTCGAGAAGCGGAAAAACACACACTCTTAGGGACACATCTGAAAAGCTGACATTTGTAAAAATGTAATGTTTTCACAGAACACTTTTTCACACCATCATTTTTGTGAGCTACAGAAGCTGCTCTTCCATACTGTAATTGATGAAACTGAGGCTCAGCGAAGTTAAATGAATTCCCCCCAAAACTCAGGGCTAATATTTGGCAGAGCTGGGGCCACAAACAAATTGTGATTCCAATCTCAACTCCCACACTCTGGCCAGGGAAAAAATAAGGTAGAAGGCAAGCAAACAAGCGTGCGTGCACACACACACACCCCCGCTACCCTGCAGTCCCAGTACCAGCAGTAGCAGACAGTCACTCTCCACTTCTCTCTCTGGAAAGCTGGCCGCCAGCGGACATGTGCTCCTGACTGCGCCCCAGCGACCCCGGCCTCCTCCTGTCCTCCGAGCCCCGTAACACAGCCACCTCACAGCACAGAACATGCCACCCCGCCCTGCCCTGAGCCCAAGGAGGGCCCATTTTACTCAGCTTCTGGGTGGCAGCGCCTAGCGGAGGGCACAGCATCCACAATCAGCTAAGGGTTACTGGGTAGAAAACCGACACTGTAACTGAGGAGCGCTGGGGGCTCAGTGTGCACAAAACTGAGAAGCAAAACCTTCCGAGGGACTTGCAGCTTCCCCGTGGAAGGACTTGGACGTCTCCACTCCACCCCGAAGTGGGTTAAAAAGCTGAATGACCAGAAATCTCAAAGACTGTAAGAGAAGAGAGGTGATGCCACAAGGCAACCCGCTGTCCCGAGGCTGGAGACGGATGGGCGGGGCTGGGGGTCACCAGGGGACCAGTCCCAGGGAGGCCCTGCAATTCTGAGATTCACCTCTACCCCCCTGGCTCCCTGCTCCTGGGCGAGGGGGAAAATGAGCCCTGATCTTCCTGACAAGCTGTGCCCTCAGGGGGAACCAGTTAACCACAGCCTAACTGCCCAAGAGGAAGGGAAATACTCGCCGGCAGCCCACTTCAACCTTTCAGTCCTGCCCCATGTAAAGGAGGAGAGAGACACAGAAACTCTGGCCAAATTCACGGGGGGCACAGGCTCACCCACAGAGCCTAGTCACAGGACTCCAACGCGCCCGCCACACACCTCGCCACCACGTCACTGAGGCCTATTTACCTTTTACCCAGGACATCTTGTCTGGCTATCCAGAAAAAATGACAAGGCAAACCAAAGGGAGAAGAAAAACACACACACATTTGAAAAGAGGGAGCAAGTATCAGAACCAGACATGGTAGGGATGCTGGAACTATCGATCAGGAATTTAACACAACTATGATTAATTTGCTAAGGGCTCTAATGGATAAAGTAGACAGCACACAAGAACAGATGGGCAATGTCATCAGAGATGGAAATCCTAAGAACCAAAAAGAAAAAAATGCTAGAGATTTAAAAACAACAACACTGGAACAGAAATGAAGAATGCCCCCCCCCCTTTTTTTGGCCATGCCGAGCAGCTTGCAGGACCTTAATTCCCCAACCAGGGATTGAACCCAGGCCCTGGCAGTGAAAGCGCCGGTCCTAACCACTGGACCACCAGGGAATTCCCATGAAGAATGCCTTTGATGGGCTTATTATTAGATTCCACACTGCAGAGGAAAGAACCTCTTAGCTTGAAGATGTCTCGATAGAAACATCCCAAACTGAAAGGCAAAGACAACAAAGACGGGGGAAAGAAAACAACAGGGCATCCAAGGACTGTGGGACAACTACGCAAGGTGTAACACACACACCTGGAACACGGAAGGAGAAGAGAGAAAGGAACAGGAGAAAAATATCTGTAACGATAATGACTAAGAATGTCCCTAAATTAACGTCAGACAGCAAACCACAGATTCAGGAAGCTCAGAGAACACCAAGTACAGTAAGTGTCCGAAGAGCTGCACCCAAGCGTGTCATCCTCAAATTACAGAAATCAGAGGCAAACAAAAAATTCTTGACAAGTCAGAGGAAAAAGTATCTTACCTAGAGAGGAACAAAGGTAAGAATTACATCTAGCTTCTCATCAGAAACCAAGCAAGCAAGAAGAGAGTGGAGGGGAATATTTAAAGCGTTGAGAGAAAAAACCTACTGACCTAGAATTCTGTTCCTGAGAAGTTATCCTTCAAAAATGAAGGAGAGGGTGTGGAGAACAGGGAACCCTCCTGCACTGTTGGTGGGAATGTAAATTGATACAGCCACTATGGAGAACAGCATGGAGGTTCCTTAAAAAACTAAAAATAGAACTACCATATGACCCAGCAATCCCACTACTGGGCATATACCCTGAGAAAACCATCATTCAAAAACAGTCACGTACCACAGTGTTCATTGCAGCTCTATTTACAACAGCCAGGACATGGAAGCAACCTAAGTGTCCATCGACAGATGAATGGGTAAAAGAAGATGTGGCACATATATACAGTGGAATATTAGCCATAAAAAGAAACGAAATTGAGTTATCTGCGAAGAGGTGGATGGACCTAGAGTCTGTCATACAGAGTGAAGTAAGTCAGAAAGAGAAAAACAAATACCGCATGCTAACACATATATATGGAATCTAAACAAATGGTACTGATGAACCTAGGGGCAGGGCAGGAATAAAGACGCAGACATAGAGAACGGACTTGACGGGGAAGGGTAAGCTGGGACGAAGTGAGAGAGTGGCATGGACATATATGCACTACCAAACGTAAAACAGCTAGCGGGAAGCAGCCGCATAGCACAGGGAGATCAGCTCGGTGCTTTGTGACCGCCTACAAGGGTGGGATAGGGAGAGTGGGAGGGAGGCTCCAGAGGGAGGGGATATGGGGATATATGTATACATATAGCCGATTCACTTTGTTATACAGCAGAAACTAACACAACATTGTAAAGCAATTATACTCCAATAAAGATACTAAAAAAAGAAAGAAAAATAAAAATTAAGGCAAGACATGTGATCTTAAAAAGAAATGTATTAAGTTGTACAAGTAAGAATATACAAAAACCCACTGAATTCTACACTTCATATGGGTGACTGTGTGGCTGTGAATTATATCTCAATGAAGTAAACTATTCACAAACACACCACACACACACACACAAAGGAGAAATAAAGATTTTTCTCAGACAAGCAAAAACTGAAGGAATTGCTAGTAGACATGCCTTGTAAGAAATGTTAAAAGAAGTTCTTTAGAGAAGGATAATGATATAAGTCAGAAACGCAGATCTACACAGAGAAAGAGAGGCCACTGAGGAAGAAGTAGGTGAAGGGAGAATAAAAACTTATTTTTCTTATTCTTAATTGATCTTCCAGATAACAGCTGCTCCAAGTAATAACAGCAACAATGTATTCGATTATGTGTGCTTATACAAGTGACATGAATGACAGCAATGATACAAGGGATGCTCTTACAAGGTACTCACTCACTCACAGTGCGCGTGAAGCAGTACAGTGTTACCTGAAGGTGGACTTGGATTCGTTGTAAATGTATATGGCAAACTGTAGGGCAACCACTTAAAGAGGTAAAAAGAGAAATGTAATGGACATGCCAAGAAAGGAGAGAAAATGCAAACATATAACATCCTCAATTAAAACCACAAAAGGCAGAAAAAGAGTGGGGGACAAAAACTGGAACAAAGAATAAGGGCAACAAGTAGAAAACAATGACAAATATGATAGATATTCATCTAATTACATCAAGAATTACTTTGGGGCTTCCCTGGTGGCGCAGTGGCTGGGAGTCCGCCTGCCTATGCAGGGGACACGGGTTCGAGCCCTGCTCCGGGAAGATCCCACGTGCTGCGGAACAGCTAAGCCCGTGCGCCACAACTACTGAGCCTGCGCTCTAGAGCCCGCGAGCCACAACTACTGAAGCCCGCGCGCCTAGAGCCCATGCTCTGCAACAAGAGAAGCCACCGCAATGAGTAGCACACGCACTGCAATGAAGAGTAGCCCCTGTGCGCCACAACTAGAGAAAGCCCGCATGCAGCAACGAAGATCCAATGCAGCCAAATAAATAAAATTAAAAAAAAAAAAAAAACAGAACATTTCAGAACCAACACCTTTACAACTGTAATTTTTTTCCCTGTTCTTATTCCTCTTTTCTGTTTTATTTTCGTTCTATATATGATCTTGATATAGCTCTTTCCTGCTCACAACTGGTTTAATTTCTTCTTGAAAATGTATGACCTATGACTGTTTTGAGTAGTATTTCATATTAAACACACACATATCATTTATAAGCCATCTGTGATTGATACTGTAAGAGGAAAACCTAGCAATCGTTAAAATGTTTACCAAAGAAAATTTAGCTGAAATGTTAGGTCGACTCCTCAGTGCCACAATACAGTGTGGTTTGGTCTTCAAAGTGCTGGGGACCCTACGAAACTATTTAGTTGATTATACTACAGTCTATATGAGCTAATGTGTTCTAATGTATCACATCAAAGTGTATTTGGAAATAATAGAAGAAAGTAAAGTCTGTACTATTATATAATATTCAAGGTAAAACACTCACAGCTTTTAAGAAATTTATAATGCCACACTTACTGAATCACATTTATGCTATACAACGATACCGAACAATCCCTTGAACTATCAGAAAGCTATGTCAGAAAAGGCTTTTCTCCAATATCTATTGCTCAATAGTAAGCCACCTTCTCAAAGTATTAATGAGGTTTATTTATATAGTTAAAATTCTAATATTGTTTAAATACTAATATTTTACTAGCTATTGTTTTATAATCTAGTAAGTCTTCGTTTAGATACTTAATGCTTTGTTAACTATGGTTTTATATTTCTAAGTATTTAAACCTTTAATTTGATCATTGTTGTGTATACTTTTAATGAAACATGGGGACCTCCCTGGTGGTCCACTGGGTAAGACTCTGTGCTCCCAATACAGGCGGCCCAGGCTCGATCCCTGGTTGGGGAACTAGATCCTGTATGCATGCCACAACTAAAAAGTCTGCGTGCCACAACCAAGATCCCACATGCCGCAAGACCCGGTGCAGCCTAAATAAATAAATATTTAATGAAACATGGAACATATTTTATTATAAAGGGGAAAGTACCAAATACTTCACTGTTTATATCCAGAGAGTTTAAAGCCTGAGATAAGAAAGCTATCATTAAACAACAAATTCAAGAGATGCTCAAACTGGTTTACCACTGAAAGAAGACCTGTGAAAATATGTTAGGCAGGTATGCAGATTGGTTGTCTCCCTCCTTGCCATTCTCACCGCACATCACATCTGAGGCACCCAGATGGGTCATCAAATGAGAAATTTAGCATTACACACTGAGAGCACTGGAAACACTGGTCTTCACGTTTCCATTTTCCCTCTCCCAGCCCTGCAGCATGTTACTCACCTGTTTTTAATGCTACACAAATATTCACAGTCTCATGCCTATTTGCTTTGGATGCTGTGTGCCGAGCTGTAACAAGATGTCGTTTCTTTTGTTATCTGTATACAGCTGCTTGCTTTAAATTAGTAGATTCTCAAATAGCTTTCCCTGCATGTCTAAAATACAAATACTGCATGTTAAAGGAAGGAAGGAAGGAAGGGAGGGAGAGGGAGTAGCTACATTAATTTCACACAGAGCAGATTTCAGAGCAAGGAAACTTATCAGGGATGAAGAGGGGTGTTACATAATGGTAGAGGGGTTAAACCTCCAAGAAGATGTAATAGTCTTTGATATGTACACACCTAACCAAAGAGCTGCAAGAGAAACAGATGAATCCACCAAGACAACGGGAGACTTCAACAGCCTCCACCAGAAATGGACAGCTCCAGCAGGCAGACAACCAGCAGGGTACGACAGACGTCTATAGACTACTTCCATCCAACCACAGCAGGACACACCTGCTTCCCAAGCTTACGTGGAATATTCACCCAGACCAACTTCTGGGACATGAAACATACCTTAACAAATTTAAAAGAACAGAATTATACTATGCCTGCTCTCAAACCGCAATGGAATGCAACTAGAAATCAATAACAGAAAGACAGCTAGAAAATCCTCAAGTACTTGGAGATTAAACAATATATTTCTAAATAACACATGGGTCGAAGAATAAATCTCAAGAGAAATTTAAAAAATCTTTTGAAGTAAATTAAAATACAACTTATTAAAATTTGTGTGAGACAGTGAAAGCAGTGCTTAAGTGGAAAGTTACAGCATTGAATGCATATATTAGAAAAGAAGAAAGATCGAAAATCAATCATCTAAGCCTCCACCTTAGGAAACTAGAAAAAGCAGAGTAAATTAAATCCAAAGTAAGCAGAAGAAAAGATAAAAATAAAAGTAGAGCAGAAATCAATGAAATTGAAAATAGGAAATCAATAGAGAAAATCAACAAAGCCAAAAACTGGTTCTTTGAGAAAATAAATAAAATTAATAAGCCTCGGGACTTCCCTGGTGGTGCAGTGGTTAAGCATCCACCTGCCAATGCAGGGGACACGGGTTCAAGCTCTGGTCCAGGAAGATCCCACATGCTGCGGAGCAACTAAGCCCGTGCACCACAACTACTTAGCCTACGCTCTAGAGCCCGCAAGCCACAACTATTGAACCCGCAAGCCACAACTATTGAAACCTGCGTGCCTAGAGCCCGTGCTCCGCAACAAGAGAAGCTACCGCAATAAGAAGTACATGCACCACAACGAAGAGTAGCCCCTGCTCGCCACAACTAGAGAAAGCCCACACGCAGCAATGAAGACCCAACACAGTGAAAAATAAAGTAAAATAAAATGAAAAAGGAACTACAGACCCACACATTGCATAGACTTAAAGACAGGATATTTTTGAGACATTTGGAAATTTGAATGCTAACAGGATATTTGATGATATGAAGAAATTATTTTTAATTTTTTTTGTGATGTGACAATGGTACTGTGATTTAAAATAAAAAAAGAACCTTTATTTTTCAGAGACACATAGTGAAATCTTTACAGATAAAATTATAGGATGTCTGGATTTTGCTTCAAAATACTACTGTATTAAGAGGGGAAGTGATTAGGATGTGAATAAAGCATAACTGGCAGTAAATTAATGACTGCTAGGACTAAGTGATGGGGGTTCATTATACTCTCGTGTCTGTTTTCATATATATACAAAATTCTCCAAAAGAAAACTTTTTAAAAAAGTAAGTAGTGTAAGAGAATTAAAAAAATTAAAATCCACTGTACCTTCCTCCAAAAAAAGAAAATATGAATAGCTCTATGCCAACAAATCTGAAAATTTAGGGATAATATTCTAGAAAGATTATCAAAAGTTGACAAGAAAAAACAGAAACCTTCCCTCAAAGAAAATACCAGGTGGTTTTGAAGGAATGTTATAGGAAGCAAGGCACAGATGATCTGAGTCTCATACAAATTGTTCCAGGGTACAGAAAAGGAGGAACCATTCTTCCCAACTCTAAATTCTTTTATGAAGCCAGCACACCCTTAAAACTGAAACCAAACAGGAAAAAGTACAGGCCAACCTCACTCATCGGGACTGATACAACTAAATGGTGGAACGATTAAAGGAAATTTAACTCACATTAACATCAGAAAAGACAAGGATGGATTCTAATACCAATTCTGTTAATACGGTGATGATCAGTGCAGTACACTTTTTTAAAAAGACAGACTCATCAAGAAAAAAAAATTGGCATTATTCACACATGGTGTGATTTTCTATGTAGAAAACCCAAAGGAGCCCAGAGATAATCAGAATAATAAGATAGTTGGACAAATCTGCTGGATATAAAGTCAATGCGGAAAAGCCAACTTGACAAAGGAGCCATAGTTATGCACGATGTTAACACTAGGGGAAACTGGGTGAAGGGCATGTGGGGATGCTTTATCTTTGTAACTTTCTTGTAAACCTAAAATTATTCCTAAATAATCTTATTTTAATAAATAATTTTTAAAATTAATAAGTCTGACAATATTAAGTGTTGGGGAGGAGGTACAACAACTAAAGTTCTCATATTTAAAAAGAAAAACTCTTATATGCTGTTGACAGAGGGCAAGCTGGAAACCACTGTGGAAAACACTTTGGCATCATCTTGTAAACTAGAACATGTCTATACTCTTGGAACCAGAAATTCTACTCCCAAGTATATACCCAGAGAAACTCCTGCACATATGGATGAGACTCTTTCCAACAGCAAAAAGGAAGAAATGTCTACTGGCAAGCCTGTAGATAAATAAACTACAGATAAATTGTGACATATTTACACATGGAAACCAAACGCCCATCAACACATCAACTTGGATCATGTGTTCTCAAAGGGGATGAAGTCGAGGGTTAAAACTGGTCTGGGGAGATGTGAGCAACCTTAGATATTACAAAGGCCTGTGGCCCTCCAAAAGGCCCCAGTACATAAACAGACTTATATCTGTGCTTTCAAAATTTCACGTGGGGAGGAAGGAGATGATAAGGATAAAAATGTCTAAAAAGGAACCTTAGGGGGGTGATAATGAAGAAAAAGTTGACAAACAATGACCTAGGTCAATCTTAAGAATACAACACTGGGGCTTCCCTGGTGGCGCAGTGGTTGAGAGTCCGCCTGCCAATGCAGGGGACACGGGTTCGTGCCCCGGTCCGGGAAGATCCCACATGCCGCGGAGCGGCTGGGCCTGTGAGCCATGGCCGCTGAGCCTGCGCGTCCGGAGCCTGTGCTCCGCAACGGGAGAGGCAACAACAGTGAGAGGCCCGCATACCGCAAAAAAAAAAGAATACAACACTGAATGAAAACAGCAAGTTACAGAAGAATACGTATGATACTATTTACATAAAGTTCCAAACATACAAAATAATATACTGTCTAGGGATATATACATATTAAAACTATAATTCAGAATAGAAGTTGCCCTTGTGAAGTAGGTAGGAACATGTGGATATCTAGGAGGGGTATATAAGGAGACTCAAAAGTGTTGGCTGTGTTCTTTTCTTCAACTGGGAGAGTAAATAGATAGGTGTTCATTTATTATTCCTCACCTCTAAAGTGTAAGTATATAAAAGTTATTATATACTTATTATATATATTTTTTCTCAGTATATGTTATTATATACTTTTATATACTAAGTATATAGAAGTTATTTATATACTTTTTGCTAGTATGAAATGTTTCATAATTATAACCACTTAAAAATACCATACATGGGGACTTCCCTGGTGGCACAGTGGTGAAGACTCTGCACTCCCAATGCAGGGGGCCCACGTTCAGTCACTAGTCAGGGAACTAGATCCCACATGCATGCTGCAACTAAGAGTTCACATGCCACAACTAAGGAGCCCCCATGACACAACTAAGGAGCCCATGTGCCGCAACTAAGGAGCTGGCGAGCTGCAACTAAGGAGCCCACCTGCTGCAACTAAGACCCAGCGCAACCTAATAAATAAATAAATATTAAAAAAAAACACATATGAATTTAGGAGTAAAATCTTAATTTAACTTAAACTGCAAGAATAGTCTTTCCATTGATCACCATCCAATCACAATATTAAATAACACTGAACAATAATGTTAATGATATTTAACCTATGCTTTTAAAAACAACCATGAGGGGCTTAATTTTATTTTTCTTTTAAGATGATTAAAAAAAAAAAACAAAAAAAGCTTGAAAGCGCATACCCAGCCGCCTTGCTGAATGATGTACTCGGCAGCATGGTCCTCCAGGAAAGTCACACCGAACTGCAGCAATGCACTCAAAGGTTCTTGACCACGTCTTGTCAACTCCAAAAGCATTTGCCGTAGCAAAATCAGAGGCACCAAAACCTTTAAGGCAAAGATGAGAGAGTAAAAAACAAACTGAAATTCTTACCGTTCATTTTATATGTTCAACTACTAGAAAATACACTCCAGTGTATCATAATGGAACTCCATTTTTATTATAATAAAGGAAATAAAATAGTGACCCCTACTGGAATTTTTGAGAATAATGCATGTATGTTTTATACCACGGAGTGATAGAAATAATATATGAAAACAACCGGGCCTGTGTGTGTGTGTGTGCACGCGCGCGTGCGTGTGTAACAACATATGTACAGGAAATTCACTGAAGCATTATTTATAATAGCAAAAGACCGGAAACAACCCAACGGACCAAATTTTGGTCATCCAGTAAAATATCAAGTAGTTGTTAAAAAGCATAAGATCGTCCACTGCCCAATTACCAAGATTTACTTTCAGTGAAAAAAGATAAAGGAGAGTATGTACAAGAACGGTACCATTATTATTAACATTATTGTTAACAGAACAAAACATCTACACACACGTTTGTATAACCCTATAGTATTTTTGAAAAATACCTAAGAAACTGGTGATAGTGGTAGCCTAAAAAGAGGAAAACTAGGTAAGTGGTGACAAGGGTGGGAAAGTATTTTCAAGTGTATGTCTTCTGTACTTTGTGCATTTTGTACCATGGCCTTTTATTCTATTTGAAAACAAGAACTTTCAAAATTATGAGCTATTTTATACAAGTCATCAAAAACCAGAGGTGTTATTATCACTCCTAACAACCTTATGGCTCAATATTTTAAAATCATAAAAATTTATTTCGGAGACTAACTAGAGTCCCTTTCCTTCCAAATAAAACCCCTGCATACTGAAAAGAACTAAGTACTTTCAATTAACTGTCTGCAGGCAGTCTCTTCTGTCTAAATCATCAAGAGGTCTCCACACAACTGGAAAGGACCGTGAAAGGAAATGAAACCAATTCCAATTTCCTGTCACTGACCCGCCAAGGTCATAGCTGAGGGATTACAACACATTTCTGCAGAAGAGGACAAACAGAAAAGACAATGAGTTTATATCCTTACTAATATTCTTTGGTTTTTTTTTTTTAAGTAAAAGCAGCCCTGAAGGAATCTCTATCAAAGTCTGAAAGAAAAATGCGAAAAACACACATCTTCACTTTTTGATATTCTAAAAGAACTCCAGCCCAAAATGCAGTAAAAACCCCTTCTTAGCACCAATGGAGGGGTATAGAGCTATAAAGAAGACTGTGTTAGGCTTTTTCTACAATCAGAAACCTGTAACACTTTTGAAAACAGAAATGAACACGGCTGTTCATCAAGCCTAGTATTCTGTCCCAGCTGGAGCAGGAGAGGAGCTTGTGAACCAGCCCTACAGACTCACATCACACCAGCTCCAAAGGCCTGGGACGTTCCATACCTCAAAACATTCTCATTTCCCATAATAATCTACGAACATGCATATTTTAAAGTTATTCATGTTTAAGCTCTATTACCTCTTAAAAAAATGAGTTGCAAATATTTCATACTTGCTATATAAAAATAATACTCTTATTTGTTCCAAATTTACCTCTTTCATGTATCAAATGTAGCTGCCCCCGTTTTACTATGTAATAATCTAGAGATAAATCTGTAATCCTCTTTCACTACTGTCTTTAGTCCTTAACCATATTCCCTCTCATTCACTATACTTTTTACGCTGAAATCTACTAATTTAGTCCGTTCTTCACATAGCAATTCCTCCACTGTTTTGATCGTTTAAGTTATCCTTTCCTGGATCTTCTCCATCGATTCCGCATTTTATATCATGTGTACGCCTGATATCTGAACCTAACCCATTGATTAGGTTTGAATGCCTTGGAAATATCTGCTTCAAAATAAAATTTAAGAGACGAGACATTATGTGTCACTCCGTGTGATGCCACAGGAAAGAGAGACCACCACCACTGACACGGTCTTGCCACAAAGATTAAACCTGAATATGATCAGGCCTCTAGAGCAACCTACCAATGGAAAGGAGATACAGTCGGCCCTTGAACAGCATGGGCCGGATACTGAGGGCTAACTATAAGTGATACACTGAGTTTTCCCAACAGTAAATACTACAGTACTACCCCATCCGCAGTTTGGTGAATCCGCAGATGCAGAACTGCAGGTATGGAGGGATGCATGTATGAGGACAGGAGGGCCGACTTTAAGTTATATGAACACTTGCAGCTGGAGGGAGGGTCAGTGCCCCTAACCCCCGCATTGTTCAAGGGTCAGCTGTGCATGTTAGCTGGCATCTCAGTGATTCAGTCAATAAAATCCAGGAGGTAGAAAATTTAACAGAACAAATAATCTGTAAGTAATTAGAGAGAAAAAAAAAAAAAACCCAAGAGGAAGAGTAAGTCTGCAAATTAAGAGACTTAGGTCACATATTATGTGATCATATGTACATGAAATGCCCAGAACAAGCAAATTCATAGAGACAGAGTCAAGCCATATGGCCAGGGGCTGGAAGGAATAGAAAATGGGGAGTGACTACTCTAAGGTATGGGGTTTCTTTCAGGGAAGATAAAAATGTTCTGGAATTAGACAGTGGAGATGGCTGCACAGCTCTGATTGTACTAAAAACATTAAACTGTATATTTCAGAAGGGTAAATTTTATGGTATATGAATTATATTTCAAAAAAATCTTTAAAGACGAGACGTATCAACCAAACACAATGCATGAGCCTTGTCTGGATCTCGATTCAAACACATCAGCTTAGGAAAAGACCTTTGTGAAACAACTGGGAAAATTTGAATACTGAATAAATAGACTATGTGCTGACATTAGAATGACTGTTAATACCTGAGGTAATCATGGTATTCTCAGTTGTTAAAAAAGGGATATAATTATCCCTGGAAATACATACTAATGTATTTATGAGGTGTGCTTCAAGGTAATCTAGGGGTACAGTGTGGGGAACAGATGAAACAAGACCAGACACATACTGAAAGCCGCCGAGGCTGAGGGACGGACACGGGTTTGTTACATTATTCGCTCCGCTTTGTGCACGCCTGACATTTTAATAATGAAAGATTTTAAAAGATGAGTGATGTAATATGCCAGTAAAACTTAACCAAGGCAAACAGTTCACTCCTCTCTAAAGTCTGTTTATTACATGTGAGCACTGTGCCCTAACACTCTAGCCTTTCCCTTTAATGGCCATTCTCCTCTTTTTCTATAAGCAGTTAAGTTCATAGGAAAACCAATTCCCATGAGGAAAAATAAAAGAAAATTAAAGAATAACCTACAATTCTGAGATAACTATTATTTAATGTTTTGGCACACATTCCAATTATTTTTCTTGGCATATACATACTATACAGCCTACATTTATACATGTACTTAAAAAAAATCATTCTATTAATATGGGTTTGTGACGGCTTTATTCCTCCACTTCTTTTGATCTATTTAAAGAGCATTATACCAAGATGCTTTTAAAATCCCTATACAGATGAACTGACATTCAGTTTGGAAACTTGACATGCTTGTGGACATTTTTTTTATTTGAGTCTTATGTACCTACCAGATAGCCATATTCATATAATGATGCTATATCAGAATTTTGCAAACATTCATGCAAAACATAAAATGCAAAATATGGGCTAATTGCTTAAATAAGCCAATCTGATTTTGACTGGGGTGGAAAGAGGCATTTCAGTTTCCTATCATAATAAGCCAGGTTCTTTTTAGCCCTAAAGGACTTAGGAGAGTAATACCAGATTCATCAGAGCAAGTCATATTCTAATTGGCATGCTTCATTTACAGGAGGTATTCAAGCCACAACCTTGGCAAGATGAGGGACTAAAATGAAGCAGGGAATGGGAAAAAAGGATGGGTGAAGAGGGAGAGTAAAGACTGGGGTTTACGCCAATTTTTTAGGATAAGCATAGGATGGGGGGCGGGGGGGGGAAGGCCGGGAGACATACGAGAGTTGATTGTGACAGTCCTAGACAAGGGTGACAGGAAAAGAACATAAAATAGGGGGAGAAGGCGAGTCATATTAGGTATCTAAATATTTGTTGTTTGATATACTAAGAAATATATCATAGCCAAGCTCATTGTTATTTATAAAACGAGAGGTTTGTTTGTTTTATTCCACGAAAGCGAATGAAACAGTCAGCTATTTTAACAAATTTTTTACAGCTAAGTAACATACTAAAACTCCATAATAGTGACTATTTGGTAACAAGGTTCCATGTGTTAAATCTAACATAATAGCCACTGCTTACAGAGTGCTTACTATGGGTCCAGACACTGCACTGAAATAAGCACTGAACCACACATTATGTCACTCAGCTCTAATAAAACTTCTGAAGTTAGTGGCATCGTCTCCACTCCACATATGTGAAAATGAAGGCTTCGAGTGCTTAATCTACCTGTCCAGAGACATGCATCTAGTCGGTGGCAAAGCTGATACTGAAACAAGTCCGATTACAGGCCTATGATGCTAATGATTATGCTATAATGCCTCCAAAGCCTGTATTAAGGTGAGTAAAAATAACATACATCAATTAGGTACATAAGGTCACACAGTCTGGCTCACAGTAGTGACAATTCTGAGTAGAGGTGGCTATTTATAAAAATAACTGTACTGCACTTTCTCATCCCTAGCACCACATCACTAAGGGCCAGACTTCCTCCTCAGTGAGCTGGACCACCCCATAACGCACCCCCTGAGACTCGCCCCAGCAAGGTGACAAGTGGGTAATACAGCCTGAGACAATGGATCAGCAGCATGGTTCAGTGGAAGAACACTGAGGCTGGAATCAAAAGATCTCAGCTCCAGTGCTGGTTCTAAAATGTACGAGTCAAGGGGTCTTAAGCAAGTACTTTAACTTTTTTTTTTTTCCTGATTAATCACCTGACCTAACTAACTAGCTAACTAAACAACAAAACGAAAGTTAATAAAATTCATTCTGCCATCTCTGAGGGATGGCTGTAATGCTCAGATGGTACCCCTGTAAGAACCACAAGAAGCTGTGTCCCCAAAACATACTCACCTGTGAACAAATGACCACCTGGATAGAAATGTCACATCTAAGGCAGAGAAATGAAGAGATCATGGGAAATTCAGGACAGATGGGAAGGCAGATGGCACAACTATGGAACATGTGGTTCTGCGCCAGCCTTAATCAGAAACACTGCATAACACACCTGGATTTATGCATTAAACAACAAGCTCTAACAGTTTTCTCTTGTACGATGCTATCAATCCCTCCTGTACTTTATCACTAACACACTAAAATCTTGTAAGAGAAAAGATAACTTGGTTTATACCTTATTCCAGCCGCTGGCATGAACTGTGGTCTCCACTGTACATTCCCGATATGCCTGATATGTCAATGGCCTGTAGAGATTTTTTTAAAAGTCTGTGTCACAAAGAAGGAAAATTCTAAATTTCCAGATAAATAAACATACAGTCACTACTCTGCTGTTGAACTTTTTGCTAAAGTAACACAGATTTTTCAACATATAGTTTTCTGTGAGACATGGCTTTTAACATTTGGTATGCATTTTTCCTTAAGCATTCTCTACAGGCTGAGATTTATGCTACCAGCTTGGGAAAGCAGTTTACAACATAAAAAGAGAAAAATATAAAATAACAAATTTTTTACAATTGCTTGAAACTTATCCAACAAGGCTTCTATGTTGGAGATAAATATAAACACTTGGGTTATTAATACATAATCAAGTAATAACAAATAACAAAAATTATCTCATTAATAAAACTGAAAGAACAAGTTAAACTTTTTTAACAAGTTAAAGGCAAACAATGTAAAATATTTAAAAATTAAAGAGACACTGTCACTGGAAGACTTTTCAAACTGGGGACAGAAGTTGGAGTAAGCAAGGTCAATAAATGAGCTCTATTTTTAACCTGGAGTCTTGTGACACCCAACCCTGGGGCGAGGCTCTCCTTCTGATTATTCCTGTCACACAGACACGCGTTTACTGAGGGGATGGGCGTGAGTGCTGCATTCTCAGCGTGGGCCCATGTGCAAATTCACACCAACGACAAAGACACTCCATAGCAACTTACACATGAAGGCACCAAGGCTCTTGGACAACAGATTAGTAAGGATTTACCTCCCCCCTCCCCCCACCGCCTTTTGTTGGCAAAGAATTAACATATATGTAAAAAAGGAGAGGCATCTTGCTTTTATAGGATTTTAAAATCCATTCCAAAGGCATTTTCTGCTCTGACCGCCCCGGGTCTGTGATCTCTTCAGCCTATGAATATTTAAGATTGATAACAGGTACACTTACCGGTAGCCTATTGCTATGTTTTATATTTTTATACATTTGTGTTTTATATTCTATTGCATACTAGGAAACTGAAGCTCAGAAAAGCTAAGAGACTGTCCCAAATCCACAGGGCTGCAAGCAGCAACAGAGGAATAGGAATTCACACCCAGTTAGTGCTGGCTCCAAGGGACACGCCGCTGCTCCTAGGATTTTGAAATGGGCCATGACACACTGATGCCCCATGTAGCCAAGGAGCATCTGGACCAGGGTAATGAGGTCCAATAATCCTCATTATTATTGAGGAACACACCAAACTGCAGAAACTCGCTAAAAATAAAGAACCTACGACATCTCACCAATAATTTTTATAATAAATACATGTTCCAACTATAATATTTTTAACATATTGAGTTAAATAAAATATAGTTAAAATCTGTATTTAATATCTTTATGTGGCTGCTAGAAAATTTCTAATTACATACATGTGACCTGCATTTTATCTGCTGGACAGCGTGTGGCTCTAGGTGTTTCAGAAAACAGTTCTGATGACACAGGTATAGTTCTTTTCTGTAAGTCAATATAACGTAACAGCACAGTGACACTGAAGGAGTTAAGATATGAGGGATGACCGTCTTAATAAGATGTTACGTGCGACCTTCCTGCTATCACACTGCCATTAAAGTAAGCGTAGAACTGTTTGAAGACCGGGGAGACACACTAGGTGGTTGTAACACAGGCCTGAAGCAGACACGCTACCGTCTAACCTGCCTGTTGCTCCCTGCAGCTCTGCTTGCGTGCATCAGTCCCTTCATGTCCTTTCCTGAACTGCCTGCTGCGCTGTGCACCACGCCAGTCTTTACGCGGAGTCTATCAGGCTAAAGTACTTTAGCATCCTTCAGAATGAAACATGATTTGAAACATTATACGTACACACATATATGCACATAAAAGATCCAGCAGATTAAAACACTCAAAGGAAATCTTTTTTTTTTTTTTGCGGTACGTGGGCCTCTCACTGCTGCGGCCTCTCCCGCTGCGGAGCACAGGCTCCGGACGTGCAGGCTCAGCGGCCATGGCTCACGGGCCCAGCCGCTCCGCGGCACGTGGGATCTTCCCGGACCGGGGCATGAACCCGCGTCCCTTGCATTGGCAGGCAGACTCTCAACCACTGCGCCACCAGGGAATCCCTCAAAGGAAATCTTAAACGTAGAAAAATAAGTAGTTAAAAAATCAGCCCTATCTAATGAGCTACTTGAATTCAGCAAAGAAGAAAGGGGAGGGGGAAAAACTCTTCTTTTCTTTTTTTCTTTTGGCTGCACTGTGCAGCTCACAGAATCTTAGATCCCCCGACCAGGGATCGAACCTGTGCCCTCGGCAGTGAAAATCTGGTGAAGTCCTAACCACTGGACTGCCAGGGAATTCCAGGGGAAAAACTTGTCAGATTGCTGGTGCTTGGCTGTATGAAGAGCTCAGGATTAGTTTCCCTACTTTAACAAAACTGTTTGGGGGAATAAGTAGTATTTTCCACCTTAAAAATACTGCCATCAACCTGTATAATACTTCTAGTTCATCATCAGTTATTTTCAGGATATTAATAACTTTTTGAAGTTGTTAAGCTTTTGGGGAAGACAAAACAAATATTCATCCAAGACTGTATTTTTTAAAATACAATTTACTTTGCAGTGAAAAGATCAATTTGTCCTGTAGATCATGAAAAGGACTCCAAATACATATACTATCATACTGTTTTTCACATACATTGTTCATATATAAAACTATAATGCTGTTCTTTGGAGAGCTCGTAATATCCCAGTAAAGTGGAAATGAACAGAGAAGCTAGGACAGAGGGAAATGACTTGACACAAATAGTCTGCATCAAAGCTGGAGACCACTTTTTGCCTTATGCTTCTCAGTTACTTTACTCCCAGTCCCAACCGCTTTTACAAGTTCTTTATGTTTGTATTGGCCAAAGAGTAGGCTCCTTCAAATCTAAGATGAAAGCTAAATATACAAACTCCACGCAAGTATGGCTGCTCTGGCTTAAGCAGAGTGGAGTGGGCCTCACCTCCTCACAGCACTCTGAAAGCCTCCTCACAGCACTCTGAAAGCCACTGCTGTGCCTCCAGATTTCCTGTCTCAGTTTTACTTCCCCACACCCAGAATCTTCTCTCCACGTTTATTTTTAAACTTTCTATGTATAAAGTTAAGAAAATCCAAATATGATTTTCATTTCACTGTTTCTTATGTATAGCTGGGATTTTTACATTTGCTCATGTCACCAAAATATGCGGAAACAAACTGAATCATCCTTAGACCCAAATTGCTTTCTCCTAACAAATGGTAACGTATAAGCTTTGCCTTTGTGGAAGTAAGGGATTACTTTACTACAACAGTAATTTGGCATCTGAATGTTGGCCCCTTGAGTGAAGGAACAGTCTTCACCTTGTTTTAGTCATCAATCTTCATTAAAAAACATTTTTTTAAATTCACACCAATCTGTTAATGATTCTCATAAAAGAATTAAGGGAAACAAATTTTTAAGGTTTACAATAAACGACTTGGTTCTACTTAATATACTTTCATGATGAGCTTCTTGCCTTTGGCTTTAATAGCCAGCACGACAGCTCGGAAAGAAGTTTCCACAGTAGGAATGTGGCATCAGTTCCACAGGTAGGTGTGCAACCCGAAAGTGTAGCAACATCCGGGACACCCCAAATATAGACACAATGTCAATCCCACAGTACAATGAATAAAACCCCAGTCATTCCACTTACGCTGGTCACGAGGGAGTGCTGGTAAAAAGTGGTCAGCACAAGCGAAATAGCCTGTGTTTACAACCGGTGAAAGCATTTGTTGAAACCTGACAGCCCAACAAGTAAATACAAACGGTCAAATTCATGCTGGAACGGTTAAATCACTGCTCAAAACGCAAACAGAGATGATTTGGGAAAGCAGAAAAAGAAAAAGTAGGGGCTTCCCTGCTGGCGCAGTGGTTGAGAGTCTGCCTGCCGATGCAGGGGATACGGGTTCGTGCCCCGCGCGTGCCGCGGAGCGGCTGGGCCCGTGAGCCGTGGCCGCTGGGCCTGCGCGTCTGGAGCCTGTGCTCCGCAATGGGAGAGGCCAGAACGGTGAGAGGCCCGCGTACCGAAAAAAAAAAAAAAAAAAAGAAAAAAGAAAAAGTGAAGACAAGTAAGTGAGAAAAGAAGTGACACTGTTCACCTAAAACGGAGGCTTAAGAGCGCAGAGGCCGTGGGGACTCACCGGCTGAGGAGCGTCTGCAAGGCCCCGAGCAGAGGCGCCCTCAGCTCCTGTGACGCCTTCTCCCCGAGGTGAGCCAAGCAGTCCTCTACGGAGCTGTCGGGGTTTGCGGGGCTGAACACGGGCGAAGTGTGGCGGTCGAAGCCTGTGCTGGCGAAGGCTGAAGATGACAGAAGGAAAACCCAAGTTAATGAGCAATGTCAGAAGCTGTGCTGTAAAAGCTCAGGGGGTTAAGATGCCAACTACTGGGAACTAGCTAATAGTTAGTTATAAGCCAGTTAAAAATGTCAGATAATCGTTATGGGATATTAATGTTTCCTTTAAAAGGCCTTCAATTTAGAGGTTTCTTTTTTTTAAGGAAAGATTTTTATGAAAAAGCTTAGTTTCAAGAGAAGAAAAAGGCTAAACTGACATGGCAAAATACACAAACCAATTTGGTATATTACCGCAGACCCGTTCAGTCAAAGAATGATAAATGAGAGCAACTCCCAGCTCTATCACCCCTCTCTTAAGATTTGTTTTTACCTTTACAAATGTGGCTCTTCTTAAACTAGATTCTAATGTTATTCCACCTTAGAGGACCTCATGACTTTCATTCCCTTTTAGAGTGAACTTCCAAACTCACAATCATGCACATGGATATGTTTTAAAAGTATACAAGCTGCCCACTCACACAGCCAGCTTCTCCTCTGCTTCCTCACTCCCTGTTACACAGACACAGCCCTGCTCTAACTGCAGGAAGGAGAGGCCAGATCATCCCTGGTCCAGGGTACAAATGGGGTGCAGGGCATAGACCTCCAGGAAAGCAGGTGGCTTGTACCCACTCCCAAGGGTTATCAATAACCTCCATAAAGCATTTATTGCACTAATGCAAAGCTTGCTCCTAGAAGGCTGCAAATTTCACTAGAGTTAAATATGTATTTCTTCAAGAAAGATATACATGGCTACAAAGTTCACAGATGCTGCACGGTCTGAGCAAGCCTGAGAACGCCCACTCTGATGCTAAGTCTTGGGGAATACAGGTTCGATGAGGAAGTGCATATAAGCCTTCGTTGCCATTTTCTTTTCTGCCTTTTGCCCATTTTGCCATGCAGTACTGTTATCAGAAATGGGCAAGGATTAAAACAGAATTATAATATTAATCATTTAAAAATGTCAGTAAAGGAAAATGAAAGAGAACATTAACATTAGGTTTTGTTAATGTTCAACAGGGAGCTGATTTATAAACATGATTTCTATTTTTTCTTGTTAAAAATTACTGGGCAGGGAATTCTTTGGCAGTCCAGTGGTTAGGACTCGGCACTTTGACTGCCGAGGGCCTGGGTTTGAGCCCTGGTCGGGAACTAAGATCCAGCAAGCCACGTGGCATGGCCAAAAAAAAAAGAAAACAAAAAACCCCAAAAATAAAAATTACTGGGCAATACACATCTACACAAAAACTTGTACATGAATATTCACAGCATCATTATACGTAATAGCCAAAAAGTGGAATCCACCTAAACAGCCATCAGCTGATGGACGTGCTGCATCTACATACAATGGGAAGTACCGATCTGTGCCACCACGTGGATCACCCCTGAAAATACTATGCTAAGTGAAAGAGCCAGTCACAAAACACCACCCAGCGTATGATTCCATTTACGTGTAGACCCATAACAGGCAAATGCATGGAGACAGAAAGCATATGGATTGGGGATGGAGACAGGGGGCTGCTGGGACTAGAAGTGGGAAGTTACTGTCAACGTATAGAGTGTTTCTTTTGGCGGTGTTAAAAATGTTATCACTGCCACCACCATCTATAGCACATGAAAAATGAAAGCAGCATGCTTATTCTCCCTTTAGTGTTATTAATATAAAGATATCAATCACACTGAACGGAAAGTCGTACCTTAACATGACTGTTTCGTCCATTACTTAACACCAGAAAAGGTTCCATCTACTCTGTTGGGTATAGTTTAGAAACTTATAAACAGATTCCCCCAGGAAAGAAAGAGGTACTTTCTAGTTTCACCCCTATAATCCTAGACCCATGAAGCTGTGTAATGTTGTGAACACGCCACTGTAAAAAAAAAAAACAAACAAAAAAAAACACCACACCAAACAACCCGCTAATTAACCAGGAAAATAAGGATAAAGAGACCTTCACAAATTTCTTTGTCCAGGGATTTTAGCTCTTCTTCAATTTCAGTTTTAACTTTTAATAAAACTTCTTGATCCAGAGATTGTGAAGCTATATCCTGTTGAACCCCTGAAACCAATAAGAAAGGTTACTAGTGAAAGAGGGGGAAAGAAAACATTAGAATTTGGGTAGGATTTTAAGCATTAAGTCAGAAAATACAAAATCAAAATTCATGATCTTGACTAGGGGCTAGGAGATAACGTAAAGATGAGGAAGGTGAGGCCTGGGTAGGTTGTCCCATGACTATGGAGGAGCTGTGACTGGAATTCAGGCCAGTGTGAGTACAGAGCCACTGATGCAGCCTGTGTCTTCCTCATCATCTGGCTGGGCTGCTAGGAAGGAAACAGTTCAGAAACAGTTTTGACATAACAGGAAAGGAAACCTAAAAGGCTGTCTAGATCAGTGATAATGTCTCCTGAAAATGACATTCACGGCCCCTTACCTTCACATCTTCATGCAAACTGCAGCTCAAGAGAGAAGGCCCATTATCATCAAAAGATTTATATCCTCCAAATTAAGAAAACCATGAATATACCAAAAGTATGGGGCACAAGCTATTCTCATGCAGTAAAAGGAAAAGTAAGGTCCTGGTCTGTAGCACAGAATGGAGAACAAAGAGGAAGGCTCCAAAGGAGAAAAATAAACCAGATGCTGAACAATTTACTCATTTTTCCTGCCCCAGATATTTGGGGCAGAGTGTCATCATTTCATCTGAAACCCTGAATCCAACTATGATAGTTCACTCCTCCCATTCAGAATATATTTATTTTATATATTCCCAGTACTTTCACAGTTGTTTGTATCACTACCAAGTTTTATAAACAGAGGTTTTAGGCTTTAATATGCTTTCATCCTTTGCAAACAAAAAATTCTGAATTCAAAGATGAGCTTACTAATTTAATTTAGGTCAAGAAACTTACAGCATCTGTAGGTCTTTAAAATGCATTCGAAAAATAAAAGGTTAATAAACATTTCTATATCGCACAGATTATCTGATTAGATTTCAACTTTCAAAGTTGACAAAAATAATTTTCCTTCAGGCTACATAAAACACTTTCCTTCTGAGCTGAGACTAACTAAAATAAAACTCAGACCCTCAAAAGGTTTTTTTGTGGAAAATATAAAATTCCTTAGGTATTTCTAGTTGAAATGCAACAGAAAGGATCCCCTCAGTGTCATGGTTAACATATATTTTATTTAATGACATTTCATTTAACATTTCTGCCTATATATATATATATATCTTAGTTGAAACTATATACATAAAAATTTTAAAACATTACCTAAAACAATATGCTACTAAACAACCAGTGGGTCACTGAAGAAATCAAAACGGAAATTAAAAAATACCTGTGGACAAACGGAGACAGAAACACAAGAAGCCCAAATCCATGGGACGCAGCAAAAGCAGTTCTAAGAGGGCAGCTTGTAACAACACAAGCCTACCTCAGGAAACAAGAAAAATCTCAAATAACCAACCTAACCTTACACCTAAAAGAACTACAAAAAGAAGAACAAATGAAGCGCAAAGTTAGAAGAAAAGAAATCATAAAGATCAGAGCAGAAATAAATGAAACAGAGGCTAAACTCAGAAAAGATCAATGAAACTAAGAGCTGGTTATTTGAAAAGATAAACAAAATTGATAAACCTTTAGCCAGACTCATGAAGAAAAAAAGAGAGGACCCACGTAAAATAAAAAGTGAAAGAGGAGAAGGTACAATCCACACCACAGAAACACAAAGGATCATAAGAAACTACTATAAACAACTGTACACCAATGAAATGGACAACCTAGAAGAAATGGATAAATTCCTTGAAGCATGCTATCTCCCAAGACTGAATCAGGAAGAAAAAGAAAATATGAATAAACCCACTGCCAGTAATAAAATTGAATCAGTAATTAAAAACCTCTCCCAGGGCTTCCCTGGTGGCGCAGTGGTTGAGAGTCCGCCTGCCAATGCAGTGGACACAGGTTTGAGCTGTGGTCTGGGAAGTTCCCACATGCCGCGGAGCCACTAAGCCCGTGCGCCACAACTACTAAGCCCGCGACGTGCCACAACTACTAAAGCCTGTGTGCCTAGAGCCCGTGCTCCCCAACAAGAGAAGCCACGGTAGTGATAAGCCCGCGCACCACAACGAAGAGTAGCCCCTGTTCGCTGCAACTAGAGAAAGCCCACACGCAGTAACAAAGACCCAATGCAGCCAAAAATAAAAAAAAAAAAAAAAAAAAAAAAAGAATCTGCCTTCCAATGAAGGGGACAAGGGTTTGATCCCTGGTCAGGGAACTAAGATCCCGCATGACACCAGGCAACTAAGCCCAAGTGCCACAATTACAGAGAAGCCCATGAACTGCAAAGAAAGATCCCGCATACTGCAACTAAGACCTGACACAGTCAAAAATAAATTTAAAAAAAACACACAATCTTACGCAAAATTTGAAGACAAAATGTATCCTATGAATAAGGTAATCTTTGTAAATTCTCATAAAGCATAAACATCTATCTTTACATATAGGCTTTGTTTTTCCAATTTTTTTTTTACTGTGGTAAAATACATCTAACAAAATTTACCATCTTAACCATTTTTAAGTGTACAGTTCAGTAGTATTAAATACATTCATAATGTTGTGCTACCATCCATCTCCAGAACTCTTTTCATTTTGTAAAACTGAAGCTCTAGACCCACTACACAGTAACTGTCCATTACCTCTTCTCTTCAGCCCTTGGCAAACACCATTCTACTTCTCTCTCAATTCTGACTACTCTAAGTACTTTATGCAAGTGGAATCATACAACATTTGTCTTTCAGGAACTGGCTTATTTCACTTCCAAACTTGTAATAAATCTCAAGTACTGCTTATAATTAGAACAGGTTTTCCTTTTAAAAGTAATCTGTAGTTTAGACGGCTCTACAACTTCACCGATTAATATCATTACACTAGGTAAAGTGACTTCCAGAATATACGTAACATTATTAAAACAAGGCAAACACAGACTGGGAAATTATTTGGGGTCAATCTTATTTCTTTCACTGAAATTCTCTCTCTCCATCTGGCTTCCTGGAAGGCATCTCAGTAAAGGGGAAGGTAAGCTTTGAGGCCAAGCATTCCAGCTCATTACACGTGACTTTAGGCAACGAAAATAATCTTCCTGAGCCTCTCCTCTTACGTAAACAGGAAAATAATACCTACCACAAAGAGAAGCTGTCAAGGGCAGTGAGATAAATTAGTTAAGCTCCAGCACATCAAAAATGCTCAAAAGATAGTGGCTCCCACCCACCAATCCTTTTGACTCTCTAAAATGGGTTGTTACCATTGCACAGTGATCCTTCCCCAAACCTTGTCCCTGTGAACAGAATCAGCTTATCATAGATTTCTAATCAATGATGTTTATACAGAATCTGCTTTCAGTACTCTAACAGTCTGGACCAGCAGAAACAACCTTCTGACAGTTTAGATAATGCCAAGTGACATAAAGTGTCTGTTTTAACACCAACAGTTACTCTCACTCTTCAACAGCTGCAAGAGAGAATGGCTTAATATCAAATGATCTAAAACTAAAATACAGAAACTTCCCTGGTGGTCCAGTGGTTAACAATCGTCTTGCAATGCAGGGGACACCGGTTCGATCCCTGGTCGGGGAACTAAGATCCCACATGCCGCAGGGCAACTAAGCCCACATGCTGCAACTACTGAGTCCACGTACCACAACTAGAGAGAAGCCCGCGCACCACAACAAGGAGCCTGCATGCTGCAACTAAGACCCGATGCAACCAATAAATAAATATAAAAAAAATAAAACTAAAATATATATTTTTCCTGTACACATGTCCAACAGAGTTTCGTTAATTTATATTAAAAAACACAGAAGGAAAGTTAATCTTTTAAATATAAGGGTACATTTCACAATAAATTCATCTAGGAAGCTTTACCAGGAAGCTACAGTCCTGACTACCAGAAGGTCCCTGGTTTTCCAAATTTCCAGATGTGACTGCCTCAAAGAGACTTGCCTTCAAACTTTTTCCAGGCTCAAATAGTCTCTGGCGTGCTCAACAATGGAAGAATTTTGATCAGTCACTGCCATGAGCTACAGTGAACACAGTACTTTTAAGACAAACCCTTCTCTTACCTACCTGATCCTCCTTCACATGCACTTCCACAGCAGAAGCAGGGTGACCACCATGCTGAAGAGCTTGGCTTAGCCTTTTAAGTTCTGCAAAAACATCTCAAACTCAACATCGGCCAGCTTGCTTCTGACCTGTCCTTAATCAGAAACACAGAGCTCCTGAATATTTCAGACTCTTTCCAGGGAATACAACCTGCTGGATGAACCTTTTTATAAGGCTTCCTGACAAGAGAAGTAGTCCCTCCATTCCTTGCATTCTAGATTTTATACTCAAATTAAGCTGGATCATCAGAAAAATCCCCAGATAATATTACCTATTTGTTATAACTGAGCTGCACTTTGGTGCCATTTCCTTAGCTTTTATCCACAATTACATTAAGTGTCTTGAAATGTAATACAGTATTTGATATTGACATTTTCTACTGCATTTCTCTGTGCCTTATGTAATAAAGCTCTAAGTGAAAAAACAATTCTCTTAAAGAATAACATTCCCCTTTAAAGAAAATAGTATAGCTTCTGGTTATGGGAAAAAAATCCTGGGAACTAAATGCAGTAGTCCCCTGTGTGGTTTCAGTTACCCGCAATCAGCCACGGTTGGAAAATACTGAATAGTAAATTCTAGAAATAAAATTCATTACTTTTATATTACACACCATTCTGATTAGTGTCGTGAAATCTGGTGGGGTCCCGCTCCATCCCACCTGAGACCTGAAACATACCCAGCATATCCAGACTGTGTACACTACCCGCCCATTATTATAGGAAAACACCAGTACACACAGGGTTTGGTGCTAACCGGCACCGTTTCAGGCATCCCCTGAGAATCTTGGACCATATTCCCCATGGAGGAGGACCTACTGTATACCTTCACTTATTTTTGGCTTTGCCTCAGAACCAAATTCACTGCTCAATGCTAGGATTACTGTATAGGACCCTATAGACTACATACCTGTGATCTATTATTCCCACTATGGAAATGTAGAGTCTTCCTATTCTGACTTGATTGGAATTTATTTATTTATTCCCATTATGTATTAATTATAAGGCATATTAAATGATATATGGTAAGAAATTTTTAAAAATTAATTCCTCTTCCCACCCAGTATGAACTCACTGCCAATTTCTTCACTAACAAAAAAGACATTTTTACCTAACCTGGACTGCTCTTCCTTTTCCTGATTATTTAATTCTGTCCACCCTGCAAGGACCAATTTTTTAAAATTAATTAATTAATATATTTATTTATGGCTGTGGTTGGGTCTCTGTCACTGCGCAGGGGCTTTCTCTAGTTGCGGCAAGTGGGGGCTTCTCTTTGTTGCGGAGCACGGGCTCTAGGCGTGCGGGCTCGGTTGTTGTGGCTCGCGGGCTCTAGAACGCAGGCTCAGTAGTTGTGGCGCACGGGGTTAGTTGCTCTGTGGCACGTGGGATCTTCCCGAACCAGGGCTCAAACCCATATACCCTGCATTGGCAGGCGGATTCCCAACCACTGAACCACCAGGGAAGTCCCAATTTTTTTTGGCTTTGCCAGGCGGCTTGCAGGATCTTAGTTCCCCTCCCAGGGATTGAACCCAGGCCCTCGGCAGTGAAAGTGCCGAGTCCTAACCACTGGACCGCCAGAGAATTCCCTGTAAGGAACAATTTAAGCCTCTCTACTTTTACACAGTAACTTCACTGACTACTTATGTATCACTGATGTTTGAACATGTATATCATTTAATCTGTGCCACATACTTTAACACTTAAATATATACTGTCTTATACCATTCAATGATATTATAGTTTGTTATCATTAATCTGACCTGATTACAAACTACAAAATATTTGAGGTAGTCCCTTTGTCCTAGACTTGGGTCAAGTAAGGACTAAAAAAGTACACGAATACTTGAGAGCAACAGCTATCACTGTCACTGCGATGAAGACTCAAAGCATTACAATGTATAACACAACAACTCTGCTGGAAAGAAAGGACACAAGAAAAAGACAAAAAAATAAAAGTTATAAAGAGATTCAGAGGAATTTTTAAAAGTTATCAGTATATTCTGAGGCTACCTCAAATGACAAAAGTTAAAAGAAATAAAGAAAATGAGTAGTCATTTTATGTAAGAGAGTAAGAATACAGAACAACTACCTACACAGGACAGTAACGAGAACATTTATTTATGGTGATGGATTGTGATGGAGAGCACTGAGGAGGAGGAATGGAAAGAATAAGACCTCAACCACCATCTCCAAGCTTATGAGAGTTCTCAGAAATGACTTGCCCAAGCTGAAATAAATTATACAGAAACAAGATTAGAAAGTAGATATTCTGGTAAGTAAAATTATTACTGAATTCAAAAACATACAATTACAATTTTTGAAGTACAATGAATGAAAAATAAGGAATATATGAATGTTTTATCTGCCATCTGCCCCTTTCAGGAAAATCTGCACGCCTAAGACACATACACACCCTCACACCCATCACAGCACCACCAACACCAACCCCAGGCAGCAGAGGCCGCAGAGGAAATGACAGGAGGTCTTGGTGGCCGCGTGCCTCGTCCTGCCCGATTGAAGAAAGGCAGCTGCTTACAGGCGCGCCTGTTCTCATGAGACTAATGTGACGCTAATTACACACGGCAAGTTGTCGTACTGGATAATAAGCCATGTGGAAAACCTAAACCAGGAAAAGTCTACTGCTGTCAGGATACAAAAGGCTATTTCTTTAATAACCAATGACACAGACAGATTCACTGCTTTTCACTCAACCAGCCCCCACCCCACCCTGATTTTCAAAAGCACAGAGCTATGCAGTAGCACCAATGCAGCATAAATCCTGCACTATAAACCCAGAAAAATATCTCAAAGATAAACAGACTTTAGTACACTAAATCCCACCCACCTCCGTGTCAAAGGGAGGGTCAGGTGAGTCAGCAATCATCATACTCCAGCCCTGAAATGCGCTCAAAATGAGTATCAGACCAACAAGCTTAGAACAGCTCTATGTGTGGCCTAGACCTTCCAGAGCAAATGCTTTCTAAATCTATGGTTCCCCAAACTGGGGCACATTAAAATTACTGCGAGAATATTAAATAATAATGAAGTAATAATTAAAGATACAGATTCCCAGGACCCAGTACGGAGCATCTGGTTCAGTAGGTCTGGGGCAGGGCTCCATAATCTTTGTTTTAATAAGTGTTCAGGCAATTAGACTTGACAAATACTGCTCTTGACAACCCAAATAATTATAACCAAATAATTATAATCAAATTATAATCAAATCAGATTATAATCAAACATCTACTGAATAGTACAGACAACATAGTTCAATTATTCATTCAATAGAAAAAACAAATACTCCAAATGATACCATACTGGACGAGTAAGAAACCAGATTTTTAAGAAACAAATTCTGGACTTCCCCAGTGGTGCAGTGATTGGGAGTCTGCCTGCCAATGCAGGGGACACGGGTTTGAGCCCTAGTCTGGAAAGATCCCACATACCACAGAGCAACTAAGCCTGCGCGCCACAACTACTGAGCCCGCGTGCTGCAACTGCTGAAGCCCACGTGCCCAGAGCCCATGCTCCACAAGAGAAGCCACCGCAATGAGAAGCCCGTGCACCGCAACGAAGAGTAGCCCCTGCTCGCCACAACTAGAGAAAGCTCACGCACAGCAACGAAGACCCAACACAGCTAAAAAAGAAAAAGAAAAAAGAAAAAGAAAAAAAAAAAAAACAACGAAATTCCAAAATAGTCAATCATAACAGTAGTTTTCAGGCTCCAGTGTTACCACATCCCCAGCTATCCTGCAGATTAGAGGGGAGAGATTTGAGGAAGGACAGATCTAAAGAGAAGGATGCAAAGAAAATCCAATAAGCACCCACTCAAACTCTGGGTTCATAGTAGTCAGGATCAAACATCTCCTGTTCCTGATATAAAGAATGTAAAACAATTAAACAGTACACATCTCTGGAAATAATGAATTGTGAACCACTATTGGGATCGGGTTATGAGAACCGGTCTTGAAAAGTTGATTTGAGATGGTGATACTCCCCAAAGTGATCTACAGATTCAATGTAATCCCTATCAAAACTTCCAACTGCAGGGCTTCCCTGGTGGCACAACGGTTAAGAATCCGCCTGCTGATGCAGGGGACACAGGTTCGAGCCCTGGTCCGGGAAGATCCCACATGTCGCAGAGCAGCTAAGCCCATGCGCCACAGCTACTGAGCCTGAACTCTAGAGCCCACGAGCCACAACTACTGAAGCCCATGCACCCTAGAGTCCGTGCTCCACAAGAGAAGCCACCGCAATGAGAAGCCCGTGCACCGCAGCGAAAGTAGCCCCCGCTCACTGCAACTACAGAAAGCCGCACACAGCAATGAAGAACCAACGCAGCCAAAAATAAATCAAATAAATTTATTTAAAAAAAAAAAGGATGTTCAACATCATTATCTACTAGGGAAATGCATATTAAAACCACAATGAGGTGCCACTGCACACCACCAGTATAGCTATAATAAAAAACATGGACAATAGGAAGTTTGGCAAAGATGAAGAGAAACTGGAACCCTCATACACTGCTGGCGGGAATGGTACAGCCACTTTAGAAGACAGCTTGGTAGTTTCTTACAAAGCTAAACATACTCTTACCATATAATCTAGCAATCATGTTCCTCGATATTGCCCAAATGAGTTGAAAACTTGATATCTACATAAAAACCTGCACATGAATGTTTATAACAGCTTTATATATAATTGCCAAAACTTGGAAGTAACCAAGATGTTCTTCAATAGGAGAATGGATAAAAAAACTATGGTACATCCACACAATGATATATTATTCAGCAATAAAAAGAAATGAGCAACCACAGTGAGATACCACTTCACACCCGTTAGGATGACTGTTACAAAAAGAGCAGGAAGCAACAAGCACTGGTGAGGGTGTGGAGTAACTGGAACCCCCATGCATTGCTGACTGGAATGTAAAATGATGCAGCTACTGTGGGAAAAAAGGATGACACGTCCTCAAAAAAATTAAGCATAGAATGACCCACCAATTCTACACCTGTGTATATGCCCAAAAGAATTGAAAGCAGAGACTCAAACAGATTATTTGTACAGAAATGTTTATAACAGCATTGTTCACAATAGTCGACAGGTAGAAATAATCCAATATCCATCAGTAGACAAACAGATAAACAAAATGTGCTTATGCATACAATGTAGTATGATTCAGCATTAAGAAGGAGTAAAATTCTGAAACAGGCTACAACATGGATGAACCTTAAAGACATTATACTAAGCAAAATAAGCCAGACGCAAAAGAACAAATATTGTGCGATTCCGCTCAAATGAGATTCACAGAGACAGAAAGCAGAACAGTGTTTGCCTAGGGAGGGAGAGGAGGGGAGAATAGGGGGTTAGTGCCTAACGGCTGAACGAATAACAAGCCAGCATCACGACATGTATTTGACAGTCACATTACTAATTAACAGACATGAACTTACTCTCTTTCCTAACCTAAGAAATGTCTTACTAAATCCCTATTAATGACTACAACATCAAGGTGCTCTGTATTAAAAGATGCAAAGTTGAACATAACAAGTTACCATCTGGCATCATATATGCAAGTCAACAGGACTTCCACTAGTCAGAATATATAATCTTGAACATATTCAACAAACTAACACAGTCTGGAAGAGCTGACAACTTCTGGAAAAGTTCAGAGTTAACTATTTATGGAAAAGTACGTACCCAGCACATGACTCACTTAGGAAAAAATGAAAGACATTTAACGTGACAGAAATCTTGAGTCATGAATAGGGTCACATCCTTTAGCCTCTTCTTTTCACACCTATTGCTTCATGAATTTGAAACCAAACCCTAACCACACTGCACCAATGCATGCTACAACAGGCCCTATTTATAACAGCATGGCATAGAAGGGAGTTCTATATCACATTTTAGATAACAAATCGGACAGCAAAGCAGCAAAGGCAGCAAGTAGAACCTAATTTTTCCTTCTAAGAAGTTAGCATACACATTTGTATTTATGTATTGACGTAATACTCTGTACTTAGGCTTAAGGAAACAATACAAGGATAACAACCAAATTTCAAAAACAAAACAAAAACATCAAAGCAGGTAAACTCCTCAGATCCTACAATGTTCAGGTAGAAAACAATTCTATGCTCAAGCAGGGGGGAAAAAGCTGATCAACACAGGCTTCTGTAATTGCTTAAGGTCCTCACAAACTTAATAACCACAGGGGTTGAAAAGGCCTGGTTTTTTGTGAGCATGAAGTCTGTTACAGTTAAGAAATATCATAAATAAGTGGAATTTGGGTAGACGGGGAAGTACTTTATGTATTAGGGTGACCAACTCACCCAGTTTGCCCAGGATTCCCAGTTTTACTCACTCCTGGGCAAACTGGACAGCTGGTCACCCTGATGTGTAAATATGGGAGATATGTTAATTAGGACAGGGTAGTCTATGCTACAGTGATAAATAAAGCCAGCAATTTCAGCAACTTAACCCAAAGGTCCATCTCTCCCTTGTGCTCCATATCTAACCCGGGAAATTGGAGGCAAGGAAACTGTGTCATGCAGCCACTCAGCAACCCTGCCTGATGGTGGTCCTGCCCTACTACAGCTATGCCCTTAGGAACGTACATCCCCCTTAAATCCACAAGGCAAGGGAAAAAGAACGGGGAGGAGGCATACTGGCTCTTAAATGTCACAGCCTACAAGTGCCACAAACCCCATGCACTCACATTTCACTGGCTAGGACTAGTCGTATGGCCCTGCCTAAATGCAGTTTCCCAGGGGCCCGGGAAGGAGACCAGAACAGACAGGGGAAGCAGCAGGAACCACTACCAGAGAAGTCTACTATTCTAGAGCAGCTCAGCTCAAGGGGAAAAATACAGATAGGAATAAGCATAGCTCGTTTACAGTCCAAGGCAATGACAGACATGAGACACAACAGGTAATAGGATCAGGAAAACCAGCGGAAGTCTCTTTTGTAGAACAGCCTGAGGGAAAAGGGAGGAACTATGGGTTCTCCATGTAAGAGGCAATGTGAGGAAGCTCAGTCTGCTTGTAGCATGCAAAATACATGACGGAGAAAACATGAAATGAAGGAGAAAAATCAGTAGACATTTGCAATACTTTGAGGCAGGACCTGAAGGATAACGGGAGAATCATCACAAAATTGAACCAGCTGATAACAGTTGACAAATAGGGAAGGAAGCAGAGATAAGAGTTAAAGGATGACCCCTGTGTTTCAAGCCTGGATAGCAGGTGGTACCCTTAACAAATCACTGTAAGAACAGGGGCTAGCTTAGAGAGGAAGATAAAAAACTGAGTTCTAGACCTGTGTGTCTAATAATATTACAGCCACTAGCCACATGCAGCTTTTTAAGTTTAAATAAAAATTAAATAAAATTAGGGCTTCCCTGGTGGCGCAGTGGTTAAGAATCCGCCTGCCAATGCAGGGGACACGGGTTCAAGCCCTGGTCTGGGAAGATCCCACGTGCCACTGAGCAACTAAGCCTGTGCACCACAACTACTGAGCCTGCACTCTAGAGCCCGTGCTCCACAACAAGCGAAGCCACCACAATGAGACGCCTGTGCACCGCATCGAAGAGTAGTCCCCACTCTCTACAACTAGAGAAAGCCCACACGCAGCAACGAAGACCCAACACAGCCAATAAGTAAATATTTTTTTAAAAATTAAAAATTCCGTTTCTCAGTTGCACTAGTCATATTTCAAGCATTCACATGTGACTTGCGATTGTAATACTGAAAAGAGCAGATACAGAACATTTTCATCGCTGCATAAAGTTCTATTAAATAGTGTTTTTCTAGACCTATCAGGCTATAACTAGCAGGGGAAGGTTTTAGAAACGTAAATGAAGCTAGAACTGGAAAGAAAATCTGCAGGCTGACAGATTGCCTTCTACCAGCAAACACCGGTGAACCACCTAAATACCCTACAGTAGGAGACTGTAGATATCTATTTATTGATGTGGACAGATATTCAAGTCTATTGTTAATTTTTTAAATGTTACAAAATGGCATGTACATGATCTCAGTTTTGTACACCATAAATTCAAGTTTATATGTATCTATAAAAACGGGAAAATGTTAATATTTCATCATTTCAGTTACTGGATTATAGGATTTTTTCTTTCACTTTTTTACATTTCTAAATACTTTCAAATACATATATATAACTTATACAATTAAAAAGA
Source organism: Monodon monoceros (assembly GCF_005190385.1). Classification (NCBI taxonomy): domain Eukaryota; kingdom Metazoa; phylum Chordata; class Mammalia; order Artiodactyla; family Monodontidae; genus Monodon; species Monodon monoceros. The sequence continues at coordinate 444,651 of NW_021703783.1, forward strand.
ATTATTTTAGTAAAAAAAGAAATATGATTAAAGGAAACGGATTTGGGCTTAATATAAAAAAAGAACAGGGACTTCCCTGGTGGTGCAGTGGTTAAGAACCCGCCTGCCAATGCAGGGGGCACGGGTTCGATCCCTGGTCCAGGAAGATCCCACATGCCACGGAGCAACTAAGCCTGTGTGCCACAACTACTGAGCCCACGTGTCACAACTACTGATGCCCGCGTGCCTAGAGCCCGCACTCCGCAACAAGAGAAGCCACCGCAATGAGACGCCTGTGCACCGCAACCAAGAGTAGCCCCCGCTTGCTTCAACCAGAGAAAGCCCGTGCAGAGCAACGAAGACCCAACGCAGCCAAAAATAAAAAAACAAAAACACAGCATTTAGTTTTGTGCATAAATAGACTGAGCTCCTCAATAATAATGAGAAAAACAATGTTCCTTCTGCTCTGTCATTGGGGGTTAGCAAATTAGGGCCCATCAGCCAAACCTGCGCCCTGCACATTTTTACACAGCCCACAAACTAAGAATGGTTTTTACGTCTTTACATGCCTGAAAAAAAGGCAAGATTAGTACTTCGTGACATGTAAAAATCACAGGAAATTCCGTGCCCGAAAATAAAGAGTAACTGAGCCACGCTCACCCAGCCGTGCATTCCCCACGCTGCTCCAGCGACAGTGGAGACGAGCCGCCCACAAAGCCCGCGCAGCAGGGACACGGCAGGGACACAAGGGCACTGTCGCACCCCCAGCCTCACTGCACCTGTGCACGAGCACATGCCAACACAAGAACAGAGCTGGACTTGGGACATCGCGCTCCTCAGACACAGGGGAGCACAGATCATCCTGTCACCACACGAGACGGCACAGTCCTGGGTGGCCTGACTGTGCGAAGGAGCACGACGTGCGCCACTGTTGCCAGGCTGAAGGCGCTCATCACGGGATTCCCAACTCTGGACAGTCCATCAGAAAAATCAGAAAATTTTAAATGGAACATCTCATCACAAATTTCCTTGTGAAATAAGCAACGAAAACGAGGCCACAACCAAAGTTCCTAAGGGGCTCCACTGCTAGCCAAGGAAGGAAATTGTGTTTGACTGCAGCAGCTGAAGAAATGTGTCCAGAAAAAACAAAAGTTGAATACTATTCGTCTTTTGAAGAGAACAGCTGCTCCGTGAGTTCAGGACACTGAGAACAACATCAACAATTAACTGAACTACAAGGCGATGACTCTGAGGGGCCTTCCTCGGCCCCGACAGATGCCTGAGGCTCAGTGGTCACCTGTTCTAGGGGCAGCGCCACGCCGGAACCGACTCAAGAACCGCCACAGCCTGCAGAGAGCAACCACGCACGGGACGCCCGCAAAGAAGCCGTGGAGACGCGGATTCACCACACCCCGGAGCGGAACCCGCCAAGCTGTGTTCCTGATAGTGGCAAAACTGTGTGGAGCAGAAAAAGACGAATTTACAAGGACTGCAAATGCAAGGTATTTAACGCCTACGCTCATTCACTGCATTCCTCAGTAGGCGCTCTGGAAAATACTTAAATCCATCCTGTAAAATGGACCAGGAGTTTCAACAGTGAACTTCGCTCGCTGCCATGGACTTAATCATTAGCTTCATGAATTTTGGTCAGAAGTCTAAGCTGGATATCCTGACATACCCTATCACACAGCAGTTCAATCTAAAGAGTGGTAGCATTTCACTGCAATTTTTTGAGCTCAAAAGTGACACCAAAGTTTTTCTGAGGAAGAAGAACCACCCTCAACCACTATTATCAAATGACGAGTAGCTTTGGAAACTAGCTTTCACTGCAGACTTGAAAATGTTTCTTAATGAACTAAAGCTAAAATCACAAGGCCTGCTGTTTGCCAACCCTACCCTGAACAATGTCCCTAAGAGTCAATGGCAACCCCTTGGACTGAGAAGGCCGTCTTACCCAGGGACACACTGACTCCTGGGTCCACTGTTCCCTGGTGTGGGAGTTCATGTCACACAGGTAACAACCAGGAACCTATCCTTATCTTTAGCTACCACAGCCCATGAGACGGCAGCCCTAGGAGATCAGCAGGTTAGTCTAAATGCCCTTGTGTGGAGTACAAGAGACTGGTCTTGGCCTACATCCTGGATGAACAGGGAGGAGGACGTGTGGCTACCAATACCTCCTGCTGAGTTGGATTATTAGTACTGGTTAGGTGGAGCAATCCACACATGCTAAGGAAGAAAAATAAGTGATTATCTGAAAAAAAGTCCTGCTAGTCCCTGCGGGACTTACTCGCTTGGCTGCACCTGGGGTCCTGAGGTAGACGGCTGGGATCAACACTGCAGAGTTATTCTCTCCATTACGCTCATTTGGGCTCTGTGGATGATAACCGTAATCAGGTGTTACGTGACACAAGTGAATGGATTTCACTGCATGTAACCTGAGGGGTGGATGGCTGGGAGCGGCAGCCTGCTGTGAGCCCAGGCATCCCTGTACGGCCTGACTGCCCTCTGACCGAGCCCTCTCCACAGCTGGCAGTGAAGGCAGTCAGGCAGCCCCACCGACCACGTGGCTGCTCCCTCCTCGGCAAAGGGCACTTGGCCTGCTTACTGTCAGCTGCAGAAGGTGCTGAGCCTCAGGACTGGGCTCCTCAGCTGCACCACGACTCCTGCTTGAAAGGCCACCACGTGGGTTCATGGCATTGCCCTATGGCCCTTGAGGGCAGGGGAGCCACTGCCGCCACAGTAACACTCCTGCTGTTTGCTGGGCTAGAGTATTAAACTGTCTGGCTCTAATCCACTGAGTCCTGATGTCTACTCTGGGCACCTACGGAATTAGGAGGTTGAAGTATAAAAACCACATATGTTTCATAAAATTAATTCCCAGAATCTTTCTCCCAAGCTGAAATACTGAAGACATAATCCCTGCCTCAGGGGACCCAACCATTTACAGAGTAAACACTATCAACACAGCTACTCAGCTGGACTCCCAGCAAGTCTATTATGATGGATGCTGAGTCTAAACACCTGAGTCTTAAAACAACAGAATCCAGCATTCTCAGAAGTTACAGTTAGTTCTTAAGACAATGTTTAGGGACTTCCCTGGTGGTCCAGTGGGTAAGACTATGCACTCCCAGTGCGGGGGGGGCCCAGGTTCAACCCCTAGTCGGGGAACTAGATCCCGCATGCATGCCGCAACTAAGAAGCCAGCATGCTGCAACTAAAGAGCCCACGTGCCGCAACTAAGACCTGGCACAGCCAAAAAAAAAAAAAAAAAAAAACAATGTAAAAACCTAAAAAGATGTGCTACATGGTATGACAACCTATAGGACACATATTTATTTTAAATGGCAAGCTCCTCATAAAAATATTACTCTGATTCAGCAGTTTGACTCTAGACAATTTAGAAAAGTAAATAACTGGGGAATAGTAAAAAGCAACACATAGAACCTCTCTTAACTACCCTCCACAAGTGATGTGCTGAGTTACAAGACCCACTGTGGGCTGAGCACATGTGTACAGGGCGTGTGCCTACCAAGAATCAGTTATCGTTCGCCCAGCCTGTTTAGGAAAGTTATACTGGGAATACTGGGACTTCCCTAGCGGTCCAGTGCTTAGGACTCTGTGCTTCCACTGTAGGGCGCACGGGTTCGATCCCTAATTGGGGAACTAAAATCTCACAAGCTGCACAGCACGGCCAAAAAAAAAAACCATTATACTGGTCACTGAAATTCTGTAATTTATTTAAAATCACAGATATCATTGAAAGATGACATGCAAAGAGGCGTGATATCTCTATGAAAGCTAAATTAAATGTTTTGAGAAGTGGCTTTAAAAATACCACATCAAATTGGGTGTGACAGAAACAACTAAAAGATTGGGGGGAATCATAAAAGTTTAGAACGACTCTTCACAGAAACTGCTTCACAAGTGTCTCTATGTTCTTGCTCCACTTTAAATAAGCATAAATTTAAAACTATAGGTAATAGATATGGAGGTACGGTTTATGGTAGAAAGATGACATGGACTTCCAATCAACAGACCCATATTCAAAAACAAAAAAGCCTTGGCTGTACACCAAAATTGCTATGTACATTTATTAACATTTTAAGTTAGAATTTCTTATGATAAACTCTTTATTTAGGATACCCTTTTGCCTGGACTTTTTCAATTAAATTCCTACTACCACTGTTAGTCACCTAGGTGGCCCGGTGGATAAGACTCTGAGCTCCCAATGCACGGGTCCAGGTTCAATCCCTGATCAGTGAATTAGATCCCACAAGCCGCAACTAAAAGATCCCACACGCACAACGAAGATCATGTGTGCCACAACTAACACCCGGCGCAGCCAAATAAATAAATAAATATTTTTAAAACATTTAAAAAAGGGGGTGGTGCTCTGTGGTAAACCAAAAACTGTACACAGCAGTGCTATTGATGTTTAAGATGACACAAACATGCAACAACGGAGATGAAATACACAAACACGCAAACATGTTTTAAGATAAAACAGTGAAAAAAATCGCAAATAACTGACTACAACTATTTGAAAGCCATGTGCATACTGATTAATATCAGAGGACAACAGAGAGTAAAATAGCTGCTGTGTGAGTTTGCTGAAATAATCAATATTTCATATCACATTTTCTTTTATGAGTTTGTTTGTTTTGCGGTACGTGGGCCTCTCACTGCTGTGGCCTCTCCCGTTGCGGAGCACAGGCTCCAGACGCCCAGGCCCAGCGGCCATGGCTCACGGGCCCAGCCGCTCTGCGGCATGTGGGATCCTCCCGGACCGGGGCACAAACCCGCGTCCCCTGCATCGGCAGGCGGACTCGCAACCACTGCGCCACCAGGGAAGGTCCTTTTATGAGTTTTTAAAGCCATTTTGAAGTAATTTTGTTTAAACAGCAGCCTACCTCGGGGTACTTAAAATACGATTCGAAGTTTAAAAACAGAACACACCCACTAGTTACAATGTCAGCATTTCAATGAACTTTCTTAGGACATCTTTGGTCATCCCTCCTGCTAGAAGGGTACTGGAGCCCATCATTTCTCAATCTCAACATTACCCTTTTTTACAAATTTTATTTTTAAAATTTTATTATTTTTTTTAACATCTTTATTGGAGTATAATTGCTTTACAATGGTGTGTTAGTTTCTGCTTTATAACAAAGTGAATCAGCTATACATATACATATATCCCCATATCTCCTCCCTCTTGCGTCTCCCTCCCACCCTCCCTATTCCACCCCTCTAGGTGGTCACAAAGCACCGAGCTGATCTCCCTGTGCTATGTGGCTGCTTCCAACTAGCCATCCATTTTACATTTGGTAGTGTATATAAGTCAGCGCTACTCTCTCATTTCGTCCCAGCTTACCCTTCCCCCTCCCCATGTCCTCAAGTCCATTCTTTACGTCTATGTCTTTATTTCTGTCCTGCCCCTAGGTTCATCAGAACCCATGTTTTTTTTTTTAGATTCCACATATATGTGTTAGCATATGGTATTTGTTTTTCTCTTTCTGACTTACTTCACTCTGTATGACATACTCTAGGTCTATCCACCCCACTACAAATAACTCAATTTCGTTTCTTTTATGGCTGAGGAATATTCCATTGAACATATGTGCCACACCTTATCCATTCGTCTGTTGATGGGCATTTAGGTTGCTTCCATGTCCTGGCTATTGTAAACAGTGCTGCAGTGAACATTGGGGTGCATGTGTCTTTTTGAATTATGGTTTTCTCAGGGTATATGCCCAGTAGTGGGATTGCTGGATCATATGGTAATTCTATTTTTAGTTTTTTAAGGAACCTCCATACTCTTCTCCCTAGTGGCTGTATCGATTTACTACATTCCCACCAACAGTGCAAGAGGGTTCCCTTTTCTCACACCCTCTCCAGCATTTATTGTTTGTAGATTTTTTGATGATGGTCATTCTGACCGGTGTGAAGTGATACCTCACTGTAGTTCTGATTTGCATTTCTCGAATGATTAGTGGTGTTGAGCATCTTTTCCTGTGTTTGTTGGCAATCTGTATGTCTTCTTTGGAGAAATGTCTATTTAGGTCTTCTGCCCATTTTTGGATTGGGTTGTTTGGTTTTTTGATATCGAGCTGCATGAGCTCCTTGTATATTCTGGAGATTAATCCTTTGTTACTTTGTTTGCAAATATTTTCTCCCATTCTGAGGGTTGTCTTTTTGCCTTGTTTATGCTTTCCTTTGCTGCGCCAAAGCCTTTAAGTTTCATTAGGTCCCCTTTGTTTATTTTTATTTCCTTTTCTCTAGGAGGTGGGTCAAAAGGGATCTTGCTGTGATTTATGTCATAGAGTGTTCTGCCTGTTTTCCTCAAAGAGTTTTATAGTGTCTGGCCTTACATTTAGGTCTTTAATCCATTTTGAGTTTATTTTTGTGTATGGTGTTAGGGAATGTTCTAATTTCACTGTTTCACATGCAGCTGTCCAGTTTTCCAAGCACCACTTACTGAAGAGGCTGTCTTTTCTCCAATGTATATCCTTGCCTCCTTTATCAAAGATAAGGTGACCATATGCGCATGGGTTTATCTCTGGGCTTTCTATCCTGTTCTATTGATCTATATTTCTGTTTTTGTGCCAGTACCATACTGTCTTGATTACTGTAGCTTTGTACTATAGTCTGAAGTCCAGGAGCCTGATTCCTCCAGCTCCGTTTTTCTTTCTCAAGATTGCTTTGGCTATTCAGTATTTTCTGTTTCCAAATTGTGCAATTTTTTTTCTAGTTCTGTGAAAAATGCCATTGGTAGTTTGATAGGGATTGCACTGAATCTGTAGACTGCTTTGGGCATTATAGTCATTTCCACAACGTTGATTATTCCAATCCAAGAACATGGTATGTCTCTCCAACTGTTTGTATCATCTTTAATTTCTTTTAACAGTGCCTTATGGTTTTCTGCATACAAGTCTTTTGCCCCCTTAGGTAGGTTTATTCCTAGGTATTTTATTCTTTTTGTTGCAGTGGTAAATGGGAGTGTTTCCTTAATTTCTCTTTCAGATTTCATCATTAGTGTATAGGGATGCGAGAGATTTCTGTGCATTAATTGTGTATCCTGCTACTTTACCAAATTCATTGATTAGCTCTAGTAGTTTTCTGGTGGCATCTGTAGGATTCTCTATGTACAGTATCATGTCATCTGCAGACAGCGACAGTTTTACTTGTTCTTTTCCGATTTGGATTCCTTTTTCTTTTTCTTCTCTGATTTCTGTGGCTAAAAGTTCCAAAACTATGTTAAATAATAGTGGTGAGAGTGGGCAACCTTGGCAACCTTGTCTTGTTCCTGATCTTAAGAGGACATGGCTTCAGTTTTTCACCATTGAGAACGATGTTGGCTGTAAGTGTGTCATATATGGCCTTTATTATGTTGAGGTAGGTTCCCTCTGTGCCTACTTTCTGGAGAGTTTTTTATCATAACTGGGTGTTGAATTTTGTCAAAAGCTTTTTCTGCATCTTTTTCTGATCATATGGTTTTTATCCTTCAATTTGTTAATATGGTGTATCCCACTGATTGATTTGCATATACTGAAGAATCCTTGCATTCCTGGGATAAACCCCACTTGATCATGGTGTATGATCCTTTTAATGTGCTATTGGATTCTGTTTGCTAGTATTTTGTTGAGTACTTTTGCATCTATGTTCATCAGAGATTCTGGCCTGTAGTTTTCTTTTTTTGTGACATCTTTGTCTGGTTTTGATACCAGGGTGATGGTGGCCTTGTAAAATGAGTTTGGGAGTGTTCCTCCGTCTGTTATATTTAGGAAGAGTTTGATAAGGATAGGTGTTAGCTCTTCTCTGAATGTTTGATAGAATTCACCTGTGAAGCCATCTGGTCCTGGGTTTTTCTTTCTTTTTTTTTCTTTTTTCTCTTTTTTTTTTGTGGTACGCGGGCCGCTCCCGTTGCGGAGCACAGGCTCCGGACGCGCAGGCTCAGCAGCCATGGCTCACGGGCCCAGCTGCTCCGCAGCATGTGGGATCTTCCTGGACCGGGGCACAAACCCACGTCCCCTGCATCGGCAGGCGGACTCTCAACCACTGCGCCACCAGGGAAGCCCCTGGGCTTTTCTTTGATGGAAGATTTTTAATCACAGTTGCAATTTCAGTGCTTGTGATTGGTCTGTTTATATTTTCTATTTCTTCCTGGTTCAGTCTCGAAGTTTGTGCTTTTCTAAGAATTTGTCCACTTCTGCCAGGTTGCCCATTTTATTGGAATATAGTAGCTTGTAGTAATCTCTCATGATCCTTTGTATTTCTGCAGTGTCAGTTGTTACTTCTCCTTTTTCATTTCTAATTCTGTTGACTTGAGTCTTCTCCCTTTGTTTCTTGATGAGTCTGGCTAATGGTTTATCAATTTTGTTTATCTTCTCAAAGAACGAGCTTTTAGTTTTATTGCTCTTTGCTACTGTTTCCTTCATTTCTTTTTCATTTATTTATGATCTGCTTTTTATGCTGTCTTTCCTTCTGCTAACTTTTTTGTTGTTCTTCTTCTTCTTTCTCTAATTGCTTTAGGTGTAAGGTTAGGTTGTTTGAGGTTTTTCTTGTTTCTTGAGGTAGGACTGTATTGCTATAAACTTCCCTCTTAGAACTGCTTTTGCTGCATCCCATAGGTTTTGGGTAGTTGTGTTTTCATTGTCATTTGTTTCTAGGTATTTTTTTGATTTCCCCTTTGATTTCTTCAGTGATCTCCTGGTTATTTAGTAGTGTATTGTTTAGCCTCCATGTGTTTGTATTTTTTACAGTTTTTTTCCTGTAACTGATATCTACTCTCATAGCATTGTGGTTGGAAAAGATCTTGATACGATTTCAGCTTTATTAAATTTACCAAGGCTTGATCTGTGACCCAAGACATGGTCTATCCTGGAGAATGTTCCATGAGCACTTGAGAAGAAAGTGTATTCTGCTGTTTTTGGATGGAATGTCCTATAAATATCAATTAAGTCCATCTTGTTTAATGTGTCATTTAAAGTTTGTGTCTCCTTATTTATTTTCATTTTGGATGATCTGTCCATTGGTGAAGGTGGGGAGTTAAAGTCCCCTACTATTATCGTGTTACTGTCCATTTCCCCCTTTATGGCTGTTAGCATTTGCCTTACGTATTGAGGTGCTCCTGTGTTGGGTGCATAAGTATTTACAATTGTTAAATCTTCTTCTTGGATCGATCCCTTGATCATTTGTAGTGTCCTTCTTTGTCTCTTGTAATAGTCTTTATTTTAAAGTCTATTTTGTCTGACATGAGAATTACTACTCCAGCTTTCTTTTGATTTCCATGTGCATGGAGTATCTTTTTTTTTCCATCTCCTCACTTTCAGTCTGTATGTGTCCCTAGGTTTGAAGTGGGTCTCTTGTAGACAGCTTATATATGGGTCTTGTTTCCGTATCCATTCCACCAGTCTATGTCTTTTGGTTGGAGCATTTAATCCATTTACATTTAAGGTAATTATCAATATTATGTTCCTATTGCCATTTTCTTAACTGTTTTGGGTTTGTTTTTATAGGTCTTTTCCTTCTCTTGTTTTTCCTGCCTAGAGAAGTTCCTTTCCCATTTGTTTTAAAGCTGGTTTGGTGGTGCTGAATTCTCTTAACTTTTGCTTATCTGTAAAGGTTTTAATTTCTCCATTGAATCTGAATGAGATCCTTCCTGGGTAGAGTAATCTTGGTTGTAGGTCTTTCCCTTTCATCACTTTAAATATGTCCTGCCACTTCCTTCTGGCTTGCAGAGTTTCTGCTGAAAGATCCCCTGTTAACCTTATGGGGATTCCCTTGTATGTTATTTGTTGCTTTTCCCTTGCTGCTTTTAATATTTTTTCTTTGTATTTAATTTTTGATAGTTTGATTAATATGTGTCTCCGTGTGTTTCTCTTTGGATTTATCCTGTATGGTACTCTCTGTGCTTCCTGGACTTGACTATGTCCTTTCCCACGTTAGGGAAGTTTTCAACTATAATGTCTTCAAATATTTTCTGAGGCGCTTTCTTCTCCTCCTCTTCTTCTGGACCCCTATAATTCGAATGTTGGTGCGTCTAATGTTGTCCTGAGGTCTCTGAGACTGCCTTCAATTCCTTTCATTCTTTTTTCTTTATTCTGCTCCCTGGCAGTTATTTCCACCACTTTATCTTACAGCTCACTTATCCGTTCTTCTGCCTCAGTTATTGTGTTATTGATTCCTTCTAGAGTATTTATAATTTCAGTAATTGTGTTGTTCATCACTGTTTGTTTGCTCTTTAGTTCTTCTAGATCCTTGTTAAATTTTTCTTGTATTTTCTGCATTCTGTTTCTGAGATTTTGGATCATCTTTACTATCATTACTCTGAATTATTTTTCAGGTAGGTTGCCTATTTCATCTTCATTTATTTGGTCTTGTAGGTTTTTAACCTTGCTCCTTCGTCTGTAACATATTTTTTTGTCATTTCTTTTTTTTTTTTTTTTTTTTGATGATTGGTGCTGTATTCCTGTCCTACTGGTTGTTTGGCCTGAAACATCCAGCACTGGAGTTTGCAGGCAGTTGGATAGAGCTGGGTCTTGGTGCTGAGATGAGGACCTCCAGGAGGCCTCACTCCGACTGATATTCCCTGGGGTCTGAGGTTCTCTGTTAGTCCAGAGGTTTGGACTTGGAGCTCCCACCACAGGAGCTTGGGCCTGATATCCGGCCTGGGAACCAAGATCCTACAAGCTGCATGGCACAGAAAAAAAAAAAAAAAAAGAAAGAAAAAAAGACAAAAAGGAGCAGTACAATATCAAAAAATAAAAAACAAAATAAAATTAATAAGATAAAAAATGTATTAGGACAAATAAAACTATAATTGAAACAACTGCAATAAGGTAAAATAAAACCACAGCAGAAAAAAGAAAGAAAAAAAAAGTACCTTGGCCTTGGGGGGGTAGTTTAGGCGGGGCGTGAAACTTAGGCAGGGCTGGGGTTTAGGGTAGGGTGGGACTTAGGTGGGGGGGGGGGGGGTGAGCATGGGGCGGAGCCTAGGCAGGGTGACCTTCAGTGTGGGGCGGGGCCTCTGCTTAGGACCTGCCCAGAAGGGGAGAGGCAGCACGTGGAAAGGAGGGCCTCTGGAGTGTGGGGTTCTGGAGTCTGGAGGTAGGGCCCTGAGTGAGCATGTGTGGGTGGGGCTTAGGCCCAGCACATTGGAGGGGGTCTCGGGGGGTCTCTGAGTGTAGAGGTGGGGCCCTGGCTGGGGGTGCAGGGGCGGGGCTTGGGCTCTGCATGGCAGGAGGGAGGCTCCGAGGGCAGAGGATTAGGCCTGGAGCCCAACAGGCTCCCCAGTGCCTGAGTAGACAGGGAAAGTGCTGGCCCCGTTCCCATCCATTCCTTCACACCCCTCCCCCACCGTCTCCCCCAGGGTCTCCCCAGTCGCTGCTGGACCCCTAACTGTGGGTGGGTCCCGCTGGGTGTAGGAACTCCTCCCCTCCCCCAGCCGCCCCTCAGGGGTGCCGGTCCTGGAGGTCTGGACTTTACTTTTGCTCCCCCTTCCCTGCCTCCCACTCCCTCAGGACCCGCGTGGCTGGAGGGGGCCTGGGTGGGCAGAGGATCAGGCTGGGGACCTCACCAGCTTCCCAGGGGCCCAAGTGGACAGGGGAAACCTGGCCATGCCCCCTTTTGATCCTCTGCCCTCCCAATGGTTCCCCAATTTCCCCCTTCGGGCGTGGGATCCCTTCCCCTCCCCCAGCCACCCCTCAGGGGCTCCTGTCCCATCCGGCCTCCACTTCTCCTCCCCCTTCACTCCCCCTACGCCCACGTCCTCCCCAGTCGCTGGGGGTTCCTCTCGTCCCCTTAGGTGTCCGTGGTCCCCCACTGGTGCCTGGTAGGTGCCCTAGTTGTGAGGAGACATGAATTCCGTGTCGTCCTAGTACCAACACTACCCATTCTTGAGCTAAAACAGCAGCAAATAAATAAGAACTACCTCCATGGCTGTAGTAAAAATCTATGGATAAGAATATTTAAGATGATGATGTTGCATCTTAACGAAGAAGATTAATTCAGCCTCTAGTAACTGTTTTAAGCTTCGTTTGGCAAATTATTTAAAGAAGGACATATACAACTCCGTGATACAAAGAACTGCGCTAAAAACTCTCTAAGTCTGATCAACTGTTTACATCTAATATCCCTATTACTATATATAAAATAAACAACAAGGACCTACTGTATAGCACAGGGAACTCTACTCCATATTTTGTGATAACCTATAAGGTAAAAGAATCTGAAAAAAAAAAGATATATATGTACATATATATAATTGAATCACTTTGCATACACCTGAAACTAACACAAGATTGTAAATCAACTATACTTCAATTAAAAAAAAACCCTAATAGCCTTGAAAAAAGGTAATTTGAGGAACTTAACTGTGTTATAAACTTTAAAAATAATTATATAATTCTAATCTATGGCTTGCTAAGTATGAAATCTCTAAAGGCAGATGGGTTTCTGTTTATTTACATTTTTCCCTGTACCAATGGCAATCATTTAAAATATGGAGCTCTTGGGAATTCCCTGGCGGTCCAGTGGTTAGGACTCCAGGCTTCCACTTAGGGTCCATGGGTTCAATCCCTGGTCAGGGAACTAAGATCCCGCAAGCCGCATGGTACGGCCAAAAAATAAATAAATAAAATAAAATATCGAGCTCTTAAAAAACATGAAAAGTCATGCTTGTGGGAATGGATGAGGGGATGGGAAGGGATGGAGTGGCTCTTATTCTTTAAGAGCCTATTAGTATTATTCAATCTTATAACCAGAGCTATAAGTTACTTAGATACATATAATTTTGCACACATGAAGTAATTATTACTACTTAATACAACCACCACAAGCCAAAGATAATACCTTGGGGTGAGGAAAGATGTTGCTCCTGCAGCTTCTCCAGAGAGAGGAGTCCCAAGTAGCTGAGGACAACATACTTTGTTTCATAGTGAAATCCTAGAGGCACAGTAGTAGAGGACGCCATGGGGTCGGCTGGCAGAGCTCCGGAAAGGTCTACTTACAGATGTGTAAAACCTAAAAACATAAAAGTATTTTTTCAGTTTGAAGTTTATTACAGGGGCTTCCCTGGAGAGACAGTAGTTAAGCATCCACCTGCCAATGCAAGAGACATGGGTTTGAGCCCTGGTCCAGGAAGATCCCACATGCCGTGGAGCAACTGAGCCCATGCGCCACAAATACTGAGCCTGTGCTCTAGAGCTCGCGAGCCACAACTACTGAGCCCACGTGCCACAACTCCTGAAGCCCGCACGCCTAGAGCCCATGGTCTGCAACAAGAGAAGTCACCACAACGAAGAGTAGCCCCTGCTCACCGCAACTAGAGAAAGCCCATGCATAGCAACGAAGACCCAACACAGCCAAAAATAAAGTAAAAATAAATAAACGTATAAAAAAGAAAATAAAGTTTATTACATGCCAGTACATTTTCCCATTGACTCCAACTATTCAACTAAATACCAAAATAAATATTTCTTGGCCTTTTTTTCCTCAGTAATCTTTAAAAAACATAATTCAATTTATTGACAAGTAGGAATTTATTTATTCGGATATCAGATCAAAAGCAAATTTCTGGGCTCCCCTCATGAGGCAGTAGTTAAGAATCCGCCTGCCAACGCAGGGGACATGGGTTCGAGCCCTGGTCCGGGAAGATCCCACACGCTGCGGAACAGCTAAGCCCGTGCACCACAACTACTGAGCCTGCGCTCTAGAGCCCGTGAGCCACAACTACTGAAGGCCACGCGCCTAGAGCCCGTGCTCCTGAACAAGAAGCCACTGCAATGAGAAGCCCACGCACCGCAACGAAGAGTAGCCCCTGCTCGCCACAACTAGAGAGCGCCCACACAGCAACAAAGACCCAACGCAGCCAAAAATAATAAATAAAAATAATAAAGTTCCCTTAAAAAAAAAAAGCAAATTTCCCTTTCTACCTCTCCCTAGTTACTCTATTTTCACCTATGTGGCAAAAACACTAGCTCTGCCCTCTCTTTACCTTCCCCCCAGAGCCAGCATATGTTCTCTTATTTCTTTTACTAATAAAGCCTACTAAATTTCAGCTACGTCCATGGCCACACAGCTGCAAACAACATTTCCCTGTTTCCTTTACAGCTTCGTGTGCTACAATATTAGCCTGAGCCTGAGGACGAAGAGCAGAAGTTACATGTGCCACGTGGTGGTGGTGGGGGTCTCTCCTTGAAGACTTCCTCTTTCCTCCTCTCTGGGTTTGAAATGTGCATATGGCAGACACCTCACTCTGACATGCAAACAAGGACACCACTCCAGGGGACAGCACAAGACAGAAGGGACCTGGGTCCCTGAATGACCCCGTGGAGCAGAGCTGCCCTGCCCGCCTTGACCACTAGCCTCTGACTCCTATTCAAGCCACTTTATTCTGAATCTCTTCAATAGGTACTTTAACTTGTACCCTAATCAATGCAAGTAAAATTCACTTCTCCATGTGGACTTAACAGCTGTTTTACATACCATGTATCCCCCTTTTTAAAAGACATACTCTCTTAGCAACTTTCAAATATGCAAGGCAGAATTATATACTATAGTCACCAGACTGTACATTACATCCCCAGGACTTATTTATTTCACAATCAGAAGTTTGTATCTTTTGACCCCTACTACGTACCTTAATAGTTGTTTCAAACCAAAATGTCTTATTAAGAAGTTTCCAAATAATTGTTTTCTACTGAAAACAACGATACAGACTGTTTTAAGATCTTAAGAAATACCCGTGCATTGGGCACAAAGGCTTAAGATCAATCGCCTGCCCTCAGGAGTTTTCTATCAAGTAGAGGAAAACAAAAGCATAGAAACACATAAGAACAATAAAATTCTGTGATACGAGTCAGTATACATGAGTGGGAGAGGCAACCCAAAACAAGGAACAGGTAATTCTCTTGAGAGAAAGAAAAAAGAAGTGGAGGGCTTCCCTCGTGGCACAGTGGTTAAGAATCTGCCTGCCAATGCAGGGGACACGGGTTCGAGCCCTGGTCTGGGAAGATCCCACATGCTGCAGAGCACCTAAGCCCGTGCGCCACAACTACTGAGCATGCGCTCTAGAGTCTGCGAGCCACAACTACTGAGCCCATGTGCTGCAACTACTGAAGCCTGCACACCTAGAGCACGTGCTCCACAACAAGAGAAGCCACTGCAATGAGAAGCCCGCACATTGCAACGAAGAATAGGCCCCGCTCGCTGCAACTAGAGAAAGCCCGCACACAGCAACAAAGACCCAACACAGCCAAAAATAAATAAATAAAATAAATAATTTTTTTTTAAAAAAGTGGAAATCAGGAAAGGCTTTATAAGGTAAAATCTGAGCAGATCTTGGAACGTGAGTGATTAGTCACCAACTGAACCAGCTGGGGAATGGGACGACGTGAACTTTAGATGTCAAGTAGACCCGGAAAAGGCACAGAAATGTTCTGGAACAGCAGGGAACAACACAAAAATTACCCACTTGACATGGCAAAGTCCTATGATACAAGGAGGATGGGGCTCAGCAGTAGTCAGCATGTGGCCTGCCTCGTATGCTACAGGATGCTTGGCAGCTCGGGTTTTATCCTGTAAGCTGGAAAATTATTTTAACCATGTCCATTAACGAACCCCCAGAACTGTATGCAAATTCTGTGTGCATGAGCATTTTTTCTGGAGGGAAAAAAAACACTCAATTTCTTTCGGTAGCCTCTCAGATTAGATCATGATGCAAAAAAACGCTAGGAACTCTGTAGAACACCAGTAGGAATCACTGAAGGGTTTTGAGCAAGAGAAGCACATGAACAGATTATATTCTAGAAAAATCATCCTGGAGGCAGTGTGGAAGCCAGAACGGAGACTGGAGGCAAGGACACAAGTTAGGGTAATACTGGAAAAACCTGAACAGGAGCGTATGAAGGCACGACCCAGAGCAGGAACACAGGGAAGGAGAAGGGGACACAGGGAAAACTTGCAGAGTTCGAAGATCTGTGAACCAACTCAACGGCAGTCACCAGGCAGCTGTACAGAACGTGGCGCTGCTCCTACTGCCCAAGTCACACAGTACAGCAAGAGCTGCTTGGGGGAGACGATGACAAGTTCACTTGGGGGCGTACTGAGCTGTAGAATGCCCACAGCCGGCAAGGTGGAAATGAACAAAACGCTAGACATACAGGCCTTCAACTCAGAACGAGGTCTGCACTGGAGATAGAAAGCTGTGGCCTGCGCAGAGGCGGGTCTACAGCATCACCTACGGAGAGTGGACGGAGAGCAGCGACGTCCAAGGGGAGGAAGCGCCAAAGTTTCCAGGAGGTGGGAGAAGGGGTGGCTGGGTTTGAAAAAGCATATTCATGCTTGGAAAAGCAAACATTACCTACTGTTTTCAGATTATAAGGTATAGAAAATAAATCTGAGTAAACTTTCAATCTTCTTTGTATCACTGACTCTCAGTGAGAGGATGGGAGGGAAGAATCACATACCCCCCGCCCCAACCCCGAGCACCACCAGAAGACGAGCCAGAGATTTTTATTTATCAAAGGGAAAAAGGGTTTTTAAAAAACATGTTGAGAAACACTGGTTTAATCTGAAAAAGAAACCCAATTAGAATTCAAGGCAAAACTACCATTTCAGGGCTAGCCAAAAAGATGAGAAGCTGGCAGAGGAGCCCGCTAAGGTCTGCAGTGGACAGGCAGAAAGGCATAAAGGGGACAGGAGGGTGTGCTCAGAGTCGGGGGAGGTGCTTCGGGAAGAAGGCAGTACAAACAACACACCAAAAAAAATGCAACGTCAAGATGATGTCCCCGACAGGATGGGCTAATCTGACTGGCAGGGCAACGGCAGAGGCCAGGGACGTGATGAGCCAATGGAGGACTTCCCTGGTGATGCAGTGGTTAAGAATCCACCTGCCAATGCAGGGGACACGGGTTCGAGCCTGGTCTGGGAAGATCCCCCGTGCACCACAACTACTGAGCCCGAGTTCTAGAGCCCACAAGCCACAACTACTGAGCCCATGTGCCACAACTACTGAGCCCAAGCGCCTAGAGCCTGTGCTCCACAACAAGAGAAGCCACCTCAATGAGAAGCCCACGCACGGAAACAAAGAGTAGCCCTCGCTCGCCACAACTAGAGAAAGCCCGTGTGCAGCAACGAAGACCCAATGCAGCCAAAAAATAAAATATAAATTAATTAAAAATAAAAAAGAAGAAATGAGCAGAAAAGAAAAAAAAGAGTGAATGGAAAGTGAATCAGTAGAGAAAATGGGTTTTAGTCTATTCTTTCATGGTTTGAAGGGAAGACGAGAATGGAGGCTGGGGAGAGAGACAAAGGGTCTGAGAGTTCATTAATTTTGTTTTGTTTTATATACAATGAAAGAGACTTAAGCACGTTTACATTCAGTGGAGGAGCCAATGAGATATAAATAGAGAGCAAGGAATAAATGATTAAGTTCCAAAAGAGAGGAGAAAAGAGCAAATCAGTAACAAAATTTAACAAAGTCTCAGAATTTTTTGGTAACAGGAAAAAAGAAGTACTCATCTTCTGAATAATGCTTTATATTTTAAATATATTTTAAATATGTTTTATATTTTAAAAAATTGATGTTCTAGAATTTGTTATAATCAAATTTCCTGTATTTATCCATGCACCCCAATGTTGGCTGCGTACTATTTACAGTAGCCAAGACATGGAAACAACCTAAATGTCCACTGATAGATGAATGGATAAAGAAGATGTGGTGGCAATAATGCCATCTGCAGCAATATGGATGGACCTAGAGGTTATCATACTAAGCGAAGTAAGTCAGACAGAGAAAGACAAATACCGTATATCACTTACACGTGGAATCAAAAACAGGACACAAATGAACCCATCTATGACTCATAAACATAGAAAACAGACTTGTGGTTGCCAAGGGTGAGGGGGGTGGGGGAGGGATGGATTGGGAGCTTGGGGTTAGGAGATGCACACTATAATATCAAGGATGGATAAACAACAAGGTCCTACTGTAGACCACAGGGAACTACATACAATTTCCTGTGATAAACCATAATGGAAAAGAATATGAAAAAGAATGTATATGTGTGTGTGTATATACATATATATACGTATAGCGATCACTTTGCTGTACAGCAGAAATTAACACAACATTGGGAATTCCTTGGCGGTCCAGTGGTTAGGACTCGGCGCTTTCACTGCCGTGGCCCAGGTTCAATCCCTGGGTTGGGGAATTAAGATCCCACAAGCCTCGCAGCCAAAAAAAAAAAAAAAAAAAAGAAAAAGAAATTTACATAACATGTAAATCAACTATATTTCAATAAAACAAAATTTTTAAAAAATTTCTTGTATTTATCAAAAATCCGTATCTCTTAAGATACTTTTAGTTACACACCAACCCAGATGCTACAGACAAAGCACAGTTTACTAAGTATCCAAACTGGATTTTTAACCTAGTGCTCTTCAAATTTTCTTACAAATCCCTATCTACTAACCATAAATACCATCTTTTTTTCCTTAAATTTTATTTATTTATTTTTTTTGGCCGTGTTGGGTCTTCATTGCTACACACTGGCTTTCTCTAGTTGCGGCGAGCGGGGGCTACTCTTCATTGCAGTGGCTTCTCTTGTTGCGGAGCACAGGCTTCAGTAGTTGTGGCACGTGGGCTTAGCTGCTCCGTGGCATGTGGGATCTTCCCAGACCAGGGCTCGAACCCGTGTCCCCTGCACTGGCAGGCGGATTGTTAACCACTGAGCCACCAGGGAAGCCCCATAAATGCCATTTTAATCATGGATTTCATAATTCTCCACTATAAAGTCCTCAGCTCTAGTACACATGTTACTATTCATACGTCCACACAGTTGGTGACTGCTTCCATGACACTCAACCATTCTCAATGACTCACACTAATGGAGAAGCTGACCATACATACTTCCATCATTTAAGTTTAGTGCATGGTCTTTAGGCTTCAAATTTGTCTCTGACGTTCCAGTCATAAACAAACCAGACCCGCAGGGTAAAACATCCTTCCAACTCCTCTAACTTCACCTGAGCTGCCAGTTTATAGCAGCGAAGCAGCTCGTTCAGGCCTGTGTTTAGGTGATGGGGCAGGCAGACCTCAGAAACACTACTATGTGCCTACAACACAGGGAATATAGACAGTATTTTATAATAGCTATAAATGAACTATAACCTTTAAAAAGTGTGAATCACTATGCTGTACAACTGTAACATACAACATTGTACATCAACTATACTTCAATTAAAAATAAATAAACAGAAAGAAATGCTATCACAGGTCTCGTGCGTTTGTATTAAATTACAATTTCTCAAAGGCACTGAAAATATGCCAAGTGTGAACTCTGCAGCACTGCTGCAGGGTATTCTGGGGAGAGAGGGCATCACTCCCTCTGCATACTCGGTGGCGACTAATCTGCATACTGCACAAAGAGCTCGTGCACTTCTGTAAGGTATCGTAAATAAATCACCTCTGCACGAGACCTCTATTTCTGAAGCACTTTTCCACGTGTTGTCACAGTAATCCTCCACACCAGAAGGAAAAGGTAACAGTCTCAACTTTATTGATGGAGAAACAAGAATAGACAATTTATTTGCCCAAAATCGTAACAGCTAGTTAACAGTGCAACCACTTGGTTGAGTACATCCTCTTCCGTTCCGAACTCTTAAGCCTTAACTGTATTCATTCAATACACATCTCCTGCAAGCCAGGCAATGTGCTGGGTGAGAGGAACACAGAGGTGGAAACACTAACACTAATGATAACAGGAAAAAATGGTAGAAAAACAAGGCAATTTCCCAAATATCAGACACCCACAATACCAAAAGAAGCAAATTTGTCAATTTTCAGAACGGGACAGGGGGGCACAAAGGAAAAAGACAGGTTAAAGCAAAAGTAAATACGATCTGAGACCACCACCCAGAGCTTTCCTGGAAGCAGGGGGCCAGGCTCAGGCCCACCCCACTACTTACTCACCAACCAGAGGACATTTCATGCCTAAGACAGCTCAAGCTTCCTTTTAAATGATGAAAAAGACATAGCTACTTTTACTCTTTAAATTTTATCTAGAACCCTATAGAATTCAAATTAGGTATAAGTGTTCTTGGTATCAAGAAGTGATTAAATACAAGAGTGATCTTCAATATAAAAGCTCCTGCTTTTTACACAATTCTAACAACCTACTGAACACAGTTGTGTTGCCCAGCTGTTTCTTTCTCTGCCTTACACCTTTAATTTGCTCTTCTCTCAAGTTACAGGTAGCTGTCAGCCAGATGGACAGCCTGAGGAAGCTTTGGGTAACTTAATCCTGTGTTTATACATACATTTGGTGGCATCTCCAAAATATCCATGATCCTTCAGTAACAAATGTAATATCCACAATCTTACAATAAATCGTCTTTTTTTAAAACCAGATTTCTATTATGAGTACCAGTGCAAATCCCAGGATGTTAATAGATAGTACTGTGGGAATTAGGCACATTTTATGAATGGTAACCAGAAGTTATACAGCAACTATTAAATTCTACTTTAAATTCTTATGAAAAGCAAATTTGCAGCAACATGAGTTTTTTGTAGTTGTTTCCCAACCTTGTCTGATCATAATCATCTTGGAGGCTATTAAAAACAAATTTCTAGGGCTTCCCTGGTGGCGCAGTGGTTGAGAGTCCGCCTGCCGATGCAGGGGACACGGGTTCATGCCCCGGTCAGGGAGGATCCCACATGCCGCGGAGCGGCTGGGCCCGTGAGCCATGGCCGCTGAGCCTGCACGTCTGGAGCCTGTGCTCTGCAACGGGAGAGGCCACGGCAGTGAGAGGCCCGCATACCGCAAAAAAAAAAAAAAAAAAAAAAAAAAAAAATTTCTAGCACCCACATCAGAAATACTAACTTAGAATATCATACCTATATTCTATTTCTTAACCCCATAGAACCACAGCAGAAAAATATTACAATCTAACATGATGTAATTAAATTATTTCAGGACGCTTTGTATTTAGACTATCTCCTCCCACTAAAATAAAATTGTAATAAGATTGTTAAATACTGCAATAATGTGGAGTTGAGTAGATATACAATCCCAGTTTACAAAGAGAAAAGTGAAAATCCACAGATAATTCAGTCACAAATGAAAACTCTGGAGTTTTAAGCACGGACAAAGTTTCTGATTCCCCAATCCCCGTCTCCAGACCCACTGGTGGTTTTAGCAAAGAATTTTTAAGCTCCACAAAGTAGCATGAAGTCCAATGACTTTATTTCTTCAATCTGTACTTTATTAGGTATCATACAATTCTAGGACTTTCTGCAAAAGAAAAGTTACATAATCCTAATTAAAATTGTGAAACTGCAAAAATTTCACTGGGCCCAACTGAGAAATGCAACTAAGCATTTGAAAACTCAGCAGACACTAACTATTTCAGTGTCCACTGTCCCTTTCCAACTGGAACGTGCTTAACTGAAGACGCCAGTTCAATCCTGTGCTAAGGGCCATCCAAAAATGTTTCACTCAGCAGCTGGCACTCCAACATAATGTACTTAAAGAGGAATGCCTCACTCTCACTCTCCCCACAAACACATGGTCAGGCTTCCCATATATGTGTAGATAACGTGCATAAAAGGGAAACATGAAAGTCAATTTCTCTGCTCCACTCCTATGTATGTGCCACAGAGAAATGAAAACACATTGTCCATGCAAAAACGTTCACATGAATAGTCACAGCAGCATTACGTATAACAGCCAAATAGTGGAAGTAACTGCCCGTAAACTGATGAATTGTAAAAATGTAGTCTATTCACACAATGCAATATTATGTGGCCATAAAAAGGAAAGAAATGCCAATACCTGCTACAACAGGGAAGTAAATTCTGTTCATATGAAATATCCAGAACTGGGGGATCTACAGAGAAGTTAAACAGTGGCTGCCTAGGTGGGGGAGTGTGGGAATAAAGAATGACTGCTAATGAGTACAAGGTTTCTTTCGGGAATGAAAACTGCAGTGATAGGTGCACACTCTGTGACTACACATATGAACAACTTAATGGTATCTCAATAAAACACTACTAAAAAAAAAAATCAGCAACTCTGAAAAAAGCCCCCTTCCTTCAACCCTGTTAACATATATTGATTAAGAACTCTTGGGCTTCCCTGGTGGCGCAGTGCTTAAGAATCGCCTGCCAATGCAGGGGACACGGGTTCGAGCCCTGGTCCAGGAAGATCCCACATGCTGCAGAGCAACTAAGCCTGTGAGCCACAACTACTGAGCCTGCACTCTAGAGCCCACGAGCCACAACTACTGAGCCCGCGTGCCTAGAGCCCGTGCTCCGCAAGAGAAGCCACTGCAATGAGAAGCCCGCGCACCCCAACAAAGAGTAGCCCCTGCTCGCCGCAACTAGAGAAAGCCCGCATGCAGCAACGAAGACCCAACACAGCCATAAATTAATTAAAAAAAAAAAAAAACTCTTGGGGGACTTCCCTGGTGTCGCAGTGGTTAAGACTCTGTGCTCCCATTGCAGGGCGCCGGGTTCCATCCCTGGTCGGGGAACTAGATCCCGCATGCATGCTGCAACTAAGAAGTCCACGTGCCACAACTAAGACTTGGCACACCTTAAACAGACAAATAAATAAATAGGTTAAAAAAAAAGAACTCTTGGGAATTCCCTGGCAGTCCAGTGGTTAAGACTGTGCTTCCATGGCAGGGGGCGGGGGTTCCATTCCTGGTCCGGGAACAAAGATCCCGCATGCTGCGCAGAGCGGCCAAAAAAAAAAAAAGAACTCTTGGTGACCACTTATTTGGAATAAGATATGCATCAAAATCAAGTTTGAAAAAACTATGATTAAAAAGCAGGATGGTGGTACTGTGATTGGTTAAAACTGCTGTTTTGTATGTCTAAAATGTTTTATAAGAGAAACATGTTCTTAAAACAATACTTATTGTTGCAAATCACTTGTCCTAAAAGCTGAGCAAGATACGTAGTAAATATTGACTAACTGACGGGCTAACGAGCACCTTTTCTCTACAAAACGGCTTGGACTCAACCGTCTGTATCCCTCAACCGAACTCAATTACCGGGGTACGGGTCCTCCGTAAGAAAATCCATCCTTTGGGAAAAAAAAAAAATACTGAGAATGGTACTTGACCAATCAGAGTAAAAGAATTTTCAAAGTCCCTAACGGCCTATTATCAAAGGAAGAATATTCCATAGTGGTTTAAAGATTTTCAATTTACAGTGTACATTTATTTATCCCGCGATGTACGTGAGGTATAAGCAGTTCACCACCTACACGAACACTTGCTTAATTTTCTGGGAGACTGAAGAAAAGAAGGTACTAGAAGGGTGTGGCAACTCATCCAAGGTCACACAAGTCAGGGCAGAGACCAGCATTCTGGTTTACACCAAACCTCCCGGGGAAATCGCACTGACAGTTTCGCTGGAGGACTTGCTTGTTTTGCCCCACGTCGCAAAGAAACAGAGGAGAGGGAAGACCGTCAGTTTCGTTAAGAACTTGTACAGAAACCGGGCGCTGGCTGCGCGGTTACCGCGCGCTCGTGCGGGCATCGAGCCGAATCCGCAGGGCGGCGGCCAGGGCCCAAGACCGCGGGCCCGAGGCCCCGGCTCCCAGCGGGGAAGCCCCATCTCGGAAAGTCCCGGCACGAAGGAGAGACACTCGGGGTCGGCCTGGGATGGTGGGAGAAAGACCAAAGGAAGAAACGACCTAGCGCGAACCGTGCCGCCTCTAAGGGTGGCAAAAACGAACACGTGAAATAATAGCAACAGCAATGACAGCGGCGTCGGAGCCGCCGGGAGGGGCACCGGGAACCTTGGGGAGAAACCGCGGCGCGGCCGGCTGGCGGGGACCCAGGCCGCGAGCCCCGCGCACGCACCCCTCGCCCGAGGCCCACGCCCGCCGACCCGCGCCCGGACACGTCTGAGGGGCAGCGGAACGGCCTCGCGCCCTCAGCCTCTCACTGCCCCCCCTCTCCCGCGTCGGCCTCGGGACGCCTCGGGCGAAGCTGGGAAAGGGCCCGGCGCGGCCTGCCCGCGACCCCGCTCCCCTCACCTGGTCCAGGCCCGTGTCCCCGAAGAGGTGAAAACGCGGCGGCGGCGGCGGCTCCGCACAGGATCCCACGGCGGCGGTGGCGGTGGCGGTGGCGGAGGCGGCGGCAGCTCCGACCCGCGGTCCTAATCTACCGCCGCCGCCATGTTGGCGGGTGAGGTCACCCGGCGTGCTTCCGTCAGCGCCGGCGTCGGGGCGGGGAGCCGGGCGCGCCGCCAGGGCGGATCCGCCTTCCCAAGAGGAAGCCCGGACCACGGAGTCCCGGAGGCCTCTTTGCGCAGGTGTGAGCCGGAAGAGCCGCTCTCTCCCGGCCTGCTCTCTTCCATGGGGAGCAGCTCTATGGTTCCGGGCGGCGGCGGCCGTGGACCGCTGGGAGAGAGGCGGACTCGGACGGGCCAACCGTCGTGGGTGCGGAGGCTGGCGACGCTCGCCGGAGGAGCTGCAGGCGAGCCGGCTTGACCGAGCGTGGAATCCCGGGAGCTGCGGCGCCGCAGCGCCGGGTGGGGGGCTGGGCCTTGAGGGTACGGAGCGGGCGGGGGGGCGGGGGCGCCGTAGCGCAGCGAGGAAGGAACGCATCTGCAGCTGCCATTGGGAGGCGGGGCGGCGTCTCCACCGCGCCCTTGGGGAGCCACTGTGTCCGGGCGCCTGACATAGCCGGGCGGAGGAGCCGAAGGCTGCCTGAGGACAAAAGGCCGATGGGCAGTGCCTGCTAGTGGGGGTCAAGGGTTCTTTCTGGGGTGACGAAGATGTTCTCCGGGTGATTGTGCTGGTGGTTGCGCAGCTTTGTGAATACACTCACTTGAAGCCATTTAATTATACTCCGTTGTACACTTCAAAAAGGTGAATATCTCAATACAGCCGTGAAAAAAGAAGTGATAAAAACCTGAACTGATAATGAGGGTGGGTGGCGGAATCCGAAAGAAGGTTGGAGCTCCGAGGCTTTGGGCCCGAGTGACTGAAAACTCGGGTGGTGCTGTTCATAGTGAAATCGGACAGATTTGTCAAGAAGAGACTTAAGTGAGCTAAGAAAACTATCAATAGTTCCCTAATAGTACCTATTAACCAGGCCATATTAAATCTCCCCGATTCTCCAAGTAATGGCTCTTATAGTTTTTTTTAACATCTTTATTGGAGTATAATTGCTTCACAATGGTGTGTTAGTTTGTGCTGTATAACAAAGTGAATCAGCTATACGTATACATATATCCCCGTATCCCCTCCCTCTTGTCTCCCCCCTCCCACCCTCCCTACCCCTCCCCTCTAGGTGGTCACAAAACACCGAGCTGATCTCCCAGTGCTGTGAAGCTGCTTCCCACTAGCTATCTGTTTTACATTTGGTAGTGTATATATGTCAATGTTACTCTCTCACGTCGTCCCAGCTTACCCTTCCCCCTCCCCGTGTCCTCAAGTCCATTCTCTACGTCTGCGTCTTTGTTCCCGTCCTGCCCCTGGGTTCATCAGAACCTTTTTTTTTTTTAGATTCCATATAGTTTTTGATTTAAACCAGGATCATGCATTGCATTTGGTTGTTAAATCTTTTAACAGTCTTCTAGTCTTAATTTTTAAAAAGTTGACTTTTTGAATTATACAACGGAAATTAGCAATAAAAGAGAAGCTGACCGTTGTTACATGTGACCATATGGATTAATCTCAAAAGCGTTGAGTCAAAGAAGCCAGACATAAAAATGTACCTACTGTGTGGTTTATATGAATTTCAGGAACAGGCAAAATTAATCAATGGTTATAGAAATCAGCACTGTCGACTGGGAATGTGGGATTGACTAGAAAAGAGCTTTCTCTCTAGGGTGATGGAATTAGTCTATTGTGGTGATCACACAGGTGTCAGAACTCATCTAATTGTACTTTGTAGGTCTATGCAGTTCATTGTATGTAAATTCCAAAGACAAAGTCATACGGAATAATTCTGTGTAGTTAGGTTGCCAATTTGATATATGGTTAAGTAAATTTCAGATTGCTTTCAGTTTTAGGGTTTGCTTTTTCCCCCTTAATTTTTTGAATACATACCACAAGGATAGCATATGGGCCAATGGAACAGAATAGAAAGTTCAGAATGGTCCACTGATTTTCAACAGAGACAATTCAATGAGGAAAGAGATAGTCTCTTCAGCAGATGGTGTAAAATATATAATGCTTTTACAAAACTTAATCACAAGCAGTTCATGGGTTTTGGGTTTGTTTTTTTTCCTGACGGATCGTATGAGTGACACAGAGACCTACACTGCACCCTAATGTGATAATAAAATCTAAACTCTAGATTCCACTCATTCTCATTCATCAGTTATTGAATGCCTACTATGTATGTACCGGGCAGTATGCTGGATGCCGGCAAAAACCATGACGTCCCTGTTGTGAAGCTGACGTTTTCGTTGGAAAACCAGATAAGAACATAGAAATGAAACGAAAAAAAACAAAGTAGTTTAAAATTGTGGCATGTCCTGAAGTAAACAAACAAGGGACAAGAGTAGAAGATTAAGGTGACAGGGTGTTGATGCAAACCTCTCTCCAAGGAGGGGATATTTTAAGTTGAGACCTAAAGACAGAAGAACAACCCAAGGGGCAAGTGCAGGAAAAGATCTCAGGCAAAAAGCTCGAGAACAAACCAGTAAAGCCTGGAGCTGGTGAGAAAGGGAGGAGTGATGAGGTCAATGGGCAGGGCCAGCTCCTCCAGAGCACACAGGAGCCACCAGGGGTTACAAATTAGGGAGTGATTAGAGACCAGCTAGGTTTTAAATTACTTTCTGCTGTGCAGAAAACTGGTTGGAAAAGGCTAAAAAGTGCAAAGCACGTAAGTTAGACTTCCACTGCTTTCTGCCACCATTTGTCTTTTCTTTTAAAAATTAATTCCTCAACATTCAAAGACATGATTTTCATCTACCTCCAGTTTCTGCACTCCCCAGCAGACAAACTGAAGCCTTACCTTATCTATTCTAGTGACTCAGTTTCCAGATAAACCACAGACTGAGGCCTTAGCTTGGGAGCAGGTAAATCAAGGAGCACGCAAACCTTAAGTGACTAACCTGAAAGGAATTTAGGTCGGCAGTTTTGGTAAAGCCATAGTCAATAGGCTTATCTGGGAGTGGGATTTTTGGAATTTGTCTGAAAAGCTGTTTTAGTAAAACTTCTTCACAAGACCTAAGCTAGTATAGGAGGAAATTGGATTTGGAAAACTACTAACTAGTTAATCTTTGCATGGGCTCATAATAACTTTTTCAGTTGTGCTTCACTCTGAAGCTTACCACGTTCTTACCAGACAGCACCTGGCCTGTTCCTCGGTGAGTCAGCAGAATACTGCAGAAAGTAAGAGTGCTGGCATGGGGGAGAGTGAAGCAGCACAAAAGGCGATGTTAAGTGTGCCTGTAACACTCTTATTTAAAAAATGAAGTCCTAAGGCAGATGTGACAAATGTTCATTGTCAACTCTGGGTGGTGGTACATGGTACATAGACATTTGAATTCTTTGTACTTTGCTGTATTTTTTAATGTCTGAAAATAATGATAAATCAGCACTGTTTTCCAAAGAAGCAAAAGCACATTGATCTGGATAGTATCACATCTCTTCCAGACATTGTTTTCATAAGTGATTAGACATGTATTAGATTGAGGCTCCCAGTCTTCAGCCTCAGATATTTGCAGAACATTGTAAAAATAAACAGAAGGAGGACTTCCCTGGCGGTCCAGTGGTTAAGAGTCCACGCTTCCACTGCAGGGGGCATGGGTTTGATCCCTGGTCGGGGAAATTCTGCATGCTGTACGGTGCAGCCAAAAATAAATAAACGGGAGGAAGGATTGTAATCCAAACGAGTGAATACCACCTCATCCTGACCTAGCTTGCTAGAGGCATGCATATGCCTGTCTTCTGGGATGATGAAGAATGAAATCATTAGTGGAAAAACTAGTTAGATGAGAGAAACAAGCCTACCATCTGGTTCAGTTGATTAGACTACCGATCAAATTGCGATCAAATGCATGGATTTCTGTCGCCCTGTTAGGTTTACTGTTTTGTGGCTGAACCCTTCCCTTATCCAACACCACCACTTTTCTCAAATATGTGTACCAACTTGTGATACGCTACAAAGAACAGTGTCCACTAGCACAGCTGGACAATAATTTGGCATTTGTATTAAGAGCCTTAAAAATGGGTGTGCCATTCCCATTGAAAGGACATGCAATGCACTGAGGACACGATGTCACACATGTACTTCTGTAATGCAGCACCTGAATGTAATTATGAGGAAACTATCAGATGAAACCCAATTGAGGGACTTTCTACAACTGGCCAGTTCAAATGACTCGTACTCTTTAGAAACGTCAGTATCAGGAAAGACCAAGTCTGAGGAACTATTCCGTATTGAAGGAGACTAGAAAGACAAGGTAATTAATACAATAGGTGATGTTGGATTGGATCCTGGATCAGAAAAAAAAATACTGCTACAAGGAATACTAATGGAACATATGGCAAAATTTGAATATGGACTTACTAAATTTCCTGAATTTGACTGATATACACCCTTAGTCTTATGAAACACACACTGAACTATTTATTGACTCATGCAATTTTATATATATATATACACATATATACATATATACATATGAAAGTGATAAAGCAAATATAGCAAAATATTAATAGTTGGTGAATCTAGGTGATGGGAGTTTATCGCACTATTCTTACAACTTATATTTGAAATTTCTTCAAAATAAAAAGCTAGTAATAAAAATGTGTGTACCCTTTGGCCCATAATTCTATTATTAGGAATCTATCCTAAAAATAAGTTTTCAAAGTATTTTGTCTTTATAAAACGTGGGCTCGAATTTCTCCCTTAATTTTCTGAATAATTTTCTGTAAGTGGATCCTGGTAATGATGTTGAAAAATTCACATGCTCATTCAGAATTACAAATAAATTCTGTAGGTAGTCCACCCTAAAGAACGTGGAGCGTAACTCCTCACTCCTTAAGTGTGGGCTGCACATAGTACATCTTTCCAAAGAGTAAAGTATGGAAAGGGGAAAAAAAGAGTAACTTTACAGTGGAGAAACCTGACAAGCACTGCTTCAGCCAAGTGATCACGGTCAACAGCAACAGTCAAAAACCAGGCTGACAGCATGAACCCTTGATGTGATGTGATGAAAATGGCACTTTCTCTCTGTGCTCTTCCTCCCCAAAACCCACAACCCCTGACCAATTATGTGAAGATCCCCAGAGGTGCATCTATAATATACCTAACAGTATCCCTCAAACTGTCAAGGTCAACAAAGAGGGAAGTTTGAGCAACCGTCACCCCCAAGAAGAACTTACGAGACACGTCAACTAAATGAAAGGTGGTAACCGGGATGGGGTCCTGTAACAGGAAAAGGGCATCAGGGGTGTCACCAAGCAGGACCCTGTGAGGCCTTCCCAGAATAGACCCTCACCCATGTCTTCCGCCTGCCCTTTGTCTGCAGAAAAACTTCAGTCAAGGAATACATTTAATCAGACAAGTGGGAAAATGCAGAAAGGCAAACAGTCAAGCAAGCCAAAATAATAATACGTTAGCCATTACACAGTCAAGGAGCTTTAGCTCTCCCTCAGGGCTATACAGTTAATGTTCTCAGCCGGGTCCTTCCAGCTGTTCTGCAGACACTGAAGCCCCCACCAGGTGGGAGAGGTTAGCTGCTCGCTGCCCACAGCACACAGGCCTCAGACCGGTTGGAACTAGAAGGTTGATGATGCTGATTCCCGATTACCTCACCAGCAACCAATCAGAAGAAGCTCCACGAGCTAATCATGCCCTGCTCCTGGAACACTGTAAGACTCCTCACCACCTCCTCCAGGTGGGACACAATTTTGAAGGCATTAGCCTGCCGTGGCCCCCTGTGCCTGGCAAAGCAATAAAACTATTGTTTTCTACTTTACCCAAAACTCCGTCTCCAAGATATAATCCGGCACTGGTGTACAGAGGCCGAATTTCCGCAACAGAGGGAAACTAAGGAAACTGGTTCAACTGTGGGCTTTTGTCACCACATTAGCCTCGGTTAATGAAATATAACAAATGTACCCCAGAAAGGGAGGAGGCTAACAATATGGGAACCTGAGCTCAATTCTACGTAAATGTAAAGCTGCTCTAAAAATAAAACCTGTTAATAAGTAAAATATTGACGCATTTGCTTCCATTAGGGCCAGGAAAGTAAAACAAATTCTGGTTGGCAAAAGTAAACTTTTAAAAAAAAACGCAAGGGCTACAAGTCTCAGTTAAAGTCAGGGGCACGACAACAGCCGTTCCCTCGCGCTTCGGAGCGGGCTGCTGGGGAAAAGACCGGAAGAGATCACGAGACGTCACGAGTGAGCGACAGGAGGCGAGGCGGGGCGTGGAGGGGCGTGACTTCCGGGCCGCTCTCTCCCCACTGGCTGGGCTGCCCGGCGACCTGCGCAGGAACCGGAAGCTGCGCTCACGAAACAGAAGAGGTGGGAAGCGCGTCTGGCTTTCGTCTCCCGTTCGCCCGCTGCTCGCGTCGGTTCTGAGCTTCGGCCGGTCACCCGCTGCCTCCCGTCGCTTGCACCATGGCCCTCAGCGATGCCGACGTGCAGAAGCAGGTGAGCGCCGGGCTGGACCCCGAGAGGTGGGCGGATGCCGCCCCGGGCCTGGGGGAGCTCCGCGGCGGCCTCGTTGGCCAGATCTCCCCGTCCCCGGGACCCCGCCTCGGGGCTGTGCGGTTCGAGGCCGCGTCGGGCTTGGCGGGCGAGCGGCCAGCCTGGGCTCGCGGCGTTGCTCGGCGCTTTGGAGTTCGCGGGCGGCGGACGTTGACCGCCCAGGCCCGGACTTCGGGGAAGGGCACTCAGGCCGCAGTTTAGAGAACTTGTCTTTTTCTGGCAGAAGTTCTCGGAAAACCCTGACTAACGCTCACTCAGTGCCTTGTGAGCCTTCTTAGATGAGCAGTACGGTGTTTTTTCCTTGGATGTTTCCAGTTCCTTTAAAACGATTCTGCACTTTATTCGTTAGGTGATATGCTCTCGGAAGCGTGGTGGTTCTTCCTTTTAGGGGATCTTAGGCTGATCACGGAGGGTAACAAAAATAGCGTCTGTGCGGCACTGTAGGAAATCTTACCGCATGCTTACAGAACAGCGCGGGTTTTGAACATTAATCAGCGCTGCGTCTGAGTTTTACTGTAGGAAAAAGGACGCAGTGCGCTCCACGTAGTCCAGCGGTCACACCCCTAGTACTAGCTCTCATCCTCCTCTTCTTCGTTTTCCGCCTTGTTGTGATGTATTGAAAACTAGGGCTTCCCCAGTTAGAATACACGGCAAAGGTAAAGCAGTGAAACTAGGCCAGAACCACGTTTTCTTTCTGTAAAATAGTAAGAACGAGCAAATGTATCGTCTGTACTCCTCCACACTACGCGCGGTCCCCATCAGGGCGGTGCCTGTTTTCCCCGTATTCCCGGCAGTGACCAGGCCTGAGTATCGAGCACCGAGTAGACGTCTAGAAATCTGGGTTTCCTTCAACTTCCTGCTCTTTAGGAGTTAGTAAAATCTTAATATAGTTATTTCCTGCTTTTCATCACAGTTGATTTCTGGAAACTACATTGCAAAGCCGAATGGTGAAACTGTCTTTAGTCCTCATGCACTTTGGGTCAAGTCAAATCTTGTTACTCTCTTTGCTGTCAAGATGTCTGCTTCAGTAAAGCAAAGTGCTGATTTCTGTAAACATCACTGCTTTTAGAGCTGGGAGAATCTGCAGACTTTCATGGATTCTGAGACAAGGGGGAAACATAGATGTTTTTCAGGCACCATTAGGTGTGGGTCAGTGAAACCCTAGGATGCTCTGTGAGATTGCACTGGAGCTGCCAAGAGTGCTAAGCCAAACAGTCTCCTATAGGAGATATATTGTGTACATACATCAAAAATGGAGTGCTCGTTCTTGTTGGTTTTTCCATCACAAGTAGGTAATGTATTTAAAAAGAGCCCCCTAGAATCGACTAAATCTTCTTAAGGATGAACTTGAGTGCTGGAAATAAAATACTAATACTTAAATGTAAAAAGAAAAAGAAATCCTGGGTTTCCTGATTTCTTCCCCACTGTATTAAAGTATTTGTGTATGTTGCTTTTTTTGTCTGGGGAGTATGGTTATTTATTTCATCAAACTTTCAAAAGAATCTTGACTCCAGAAGTGTAGAACCCAGTAGCTTTAGCAGGAAGAAGAAAAGTATATTTTAAGGGCAGATTTTTCTGCCTTAAGGGTGGAGTTAAATGTCCTGAAGGGGTTGACTTTTCTCTTGTTGGAACTCCTAAAGGCAGAATGTGTTCTTGTTGACTGTAAACGGGTTTCTGTGACCTGGGCTACAATGAGTGTGTTTTGCTCTAGGCTGTGCTGATCTCGTCAGATCTGGTTGCAGAGGGTCCGGCCCGAGAGATAGAGGCAGGTAATGCAGGTTTGAAGGAGGGTTCCCCTCTAGAGGCCAGTGTCTTGTAGCATTTGTAAGCTACCTGAGTTGATTACTGTCTTTAAACTACTTTTAAAGTTCCAGACAGTGCAGTGTGAGTTTGATCTGAGCTTGTGACGATTCCATTCCACAGCACAAACAGAAACACACACACAGGCACAGATGTGTGGAGGTTGATCCATTTAGCAAGTTCACTGTGGTTTTTCTTAACAGTGTAGATTTGGGTTAGGCACCCCAATTTTTCAAGGCTTGAGAATTTATAACTATTGTATTACCTATAAAACGGGCTCTGATTGTCGTCATTATTTTGGCTCCTCACTGGTAGAGAGCTCCTAAGAATTTTGACAAAAAATAAGTCTTCCCTTCTAAAACCGTGCTGTGTGTTTTCCTCAAGACTTTGATGCCATGAGGTTGTATTCTTTTTTTTTCTTTTAAAGCACCTGCTCTTTATTTTCCCTTTTTTTTTTAAAAAATATATTTATGTTTTGGCTGCGTTGGGTCTTCATTGCTGCACGCGGGCTTTTTTCTAGTTGCAGCGAGCGGAGGCTACTCTTCGTTGCAGTGCGTGGGCTTCTCATTGCAGCGGCTTCTCTTGTTGCAGAGCACGGGC
This sequence comes from Monodon monoceros, assembly GCF_005190385.1. Lineage (NCBI taxonomy): Eukaryota > Metazoa > Chordata > Mammalia > Artiodactyla > Monodontidae > Monodon > Monodon monoceros. The sequence continues at coordinate 477,728 of NW_021703783.1, forward strand.
TCTAGGCACACAGGCTTCAGTGGTGTGGCTCGCGGGCTCTAGAGCGCAGGCTCAGTAGTTGTGGTGCACAGGCTTAGTTGCTCCGCGGCACGTGGGATCATGGGCTCGAAGCCGTGTCCCCTGCATCGGCAGGCAAGCAGATTCTTAACCACTGCGCCACCAGGGAAGTCCCTAGGTTGTATTCTTTTTTTTTTTTTTTTTGCGGTACGCGGGCCTCTCACCGTGGTGGCCTCTCCCGCCGCAGAGCACAGGCTCCGGACGCGCAGGCTCAGCGGCCATGGCGCACGGGCCCAGCCGCTCCGCTCCGCGGCCTGTGGGATCTTCCCGGACCAGGGCACGAACCCGAGTCCCCTGCATCGGCAGGTGGACTCTCAACCACTGCGCCACCAGGGAAGCCCCCTAGGTTGTATTCTTAACTCACTTTTTTTAATTGTGTAAAACACATTACGTGAAGTTTACCTTTTTGACCATTTTTTGGAGTATAGTTGCCTTACAACGTTGTGTTAGTTTCTGCTGCACAACGAAGTGAATCAGCTATACGTATGCCCATATCCCCTCCCTCTTGGACCTCCCTCCCACCCACCCCCATCTAGGTCACCACAGAGCACCAAGCTGAGCTCCCTGCGCTATATAGCAGGTCCCCACTAGCTATGTCTTACACGTGGTGGTGTATGTATGTCAAACCTAATCTCCCAATTCATCCCACCCCGCCTTCCCTCGCTGTGTTCACATGTCCATTCTCTACATCTCCGTTTCTATTCCTGCCCTGCAAATGGGTTCATCTGTACTGTCTAGATTCCACACATACGCGTTAATACGCGATATTTGTTTTTCTCTTTCTGACTTACTTCACTCTGTATGACAGACTCTAGGTCCATCCATGTCTCTACAGATGACCCAATCTTGTTCCTTTTTATTCCATTGTATATATGTACCACATCTTCTTTATCCATTCATCTGTCGATGGACATTTAGGTTGTTTCCACATCCTGGCTATTGTAAACAGTGCTGCAATGAACATTGGGGTACATGTGTCTTTTTGAATTATGGTTTTCTCAGGGCCTTTTTAACCATTTTTAAGTGAATGATTTAGTAGTGTTAAGTATATTCACATTCTTGTGAAACAAATCTTAACTCACTTTTGTACAGACTCTAAAAAGTAGTTGGGGTACCTCAGAAGGCTTAAAACTCCCAACAGATTCTCACTCACAAATGTTTATTGAGCACCTACTGTGGGGGAAGTAAACCCTTAACCCCGTGTCCTGGGTTTACGGTGGGATTTACCTTTATGCAGGACAATACATGAAATGAGTTAATAACCTAGAGGCTCTACATTAAATTTTTTTAAGCTGCTTTTTTTCCTTTTTAATTCACTATTCCTTTCAGGTAGAGCCCCTATGAAATGAAACTACCAGTGAGTTTGATTAGCTCTGTTGCTTGTATATTCATTTGGGTATATTTTACATCTGCCACTAGAGACAGTACTCTGTTTATGAGTATAAATTAGATCAGTCACCCCAAGCCCCATTCAGAAGATTTTGGGGACTTCATTCTCCAATTGTAGCCAGAGATCTAAAACCCTTTAGCAAGTTCCTAGCCTTATAATTTAGTTGAGGAGAGGCACAGGCAAGCAGGCAATTAGGACTGTGTGTTTAGGCGGAGAAGTGCAGAGTGTCCTGGGTGCAGATAAGTGAGAGGTTCAGGAGATTTTCCAAAGGAGGTGACAGTTAAGCGAGCTGAGGCTCGAGAGGATAGCTGGGCTGGGGGTGGGGGAGTGTTCCAAGTGGAAGGAACAGCATGTTTGAAATCTCCAAAGTGGAAAGAATGGCGAGCTCAAGGAACTGAAAACCTGAAATGAGAGTAGCATGGGGACCTCCCTGGTGGCACAATGGTTAAGAATCCGCCTGCCAGCGCAGGGGACACGGGTTTGAGCCCTGGTCTGGGAAGATCCCACATGCCGCAGAGCAACTAAGCCCGTGCGCCACAACTACTGAGCCTGCGCTCTAGAGCCTGTGAGCCACAACTACTGAGCCCGCATGCCACAACTACTGAAGCCTGCACGCCTAGAGCCCGTGCTCCGCAGCAAGAGGAGCCACCGCAGTGAGAAGCCCGTACACTGCAACGAAGAGTAGCCCCTGCTCGCCACAACTAGAGAAAGCCCGCACACAGCAACGAAGATCCAACGCAGCCAAAAATAAAATTAATTAATTAACTTTAAAAAATGTAGGATGACAGGAACTAGGAGTCTGAGGAGTGGCCAGTGGTGGAGGTTACATTTCATGTGATGCTGGAGAGATGAGCAGTGACCACATGGCAGACCTTCTAAAATCTCTGCACTTTATCCTAAGGGGGGGTGTGGTACGTGATGAGAGGGACATTTGTAAAGGATCTTCCTGGTTGTCAGGTAGAGCTGGTTAGCAAGGGAACAAGACTGAGGGCCCGGGGAAGATATGGACGCTGTTGCAGTAATTCTGCCAGGAGATGATGATAGCAAAGATGAGATTGTGGCTGTGAAGGTGGAGACAGATGGACAGATTAAAGAGGTGTTAGAAAAGAGAGCTCGTAGGACATGGTGATTGGACCTGGGGCCTGAGATACGGGAGGGGACTACTTGGTGTTGGTGCTGGTCATCAAGGCAGAGGTCAAGGGGGACGTGGGAGCAGAGCCGTCAGTGTTCCTTACGGAGCGTGTGGGATTTCAGTTGCCGTGGGTAGGGTCTCCTGAAGGAGCTGTCTGGGAGGCGGAGGAAGAAGCGTATGGCCTCAGAGGAGGCTGAGGAGGAGAGCAAGGAAGTGGCGGGAGCAAAGGGAAGCACATGCTCAAGAAGGGTGGTGGTCAGTGTACCAGGAGACGCTGCAGATGCAGTAAGATAAGGGCGAGGAGATGGCCGTCATCTTACAAGTGATTTCACTGGGTTGCGGGGAGGGGAGTCAGGCTGGAGTGCCTTGAGAGTAGGAGGCTGTCTGGTACACTCCAGTAGAAATGGAGAAGGGGGAAGGACGGTCTGGCTGAAGGAGGCCGGAAGTAGAGGAGGACGTGTATTCAGTCCTTCCTCCCCATAGACTCCAAGTTCCTTGAGAGTAGGATAATGGCCTGTTTACCTGTGTTGTTGAATATTGCATCTGGTCCATTTGCTGGAGTAAATTCCAGATTGTAAGTTACCTGAGAACAGAAAGGCATTCCATAAATGATTGTTGGAAGAATCAGAAAACATAGATATTTTTTTCTTGTCATATTCTAAAGTAACCTTTCCTTCTCCTTATAGATTAAGCACATGATGGCTTTTATTGAACAAGAAGCCAATGAGAAAGCAGAAGAAATAGATGCAAAGGTGAGATTCCACTTCCTAGGTTTAAGAAGTTATCAAAGTTTCGTACTGTCTTGCTTTGCTAATTAGTACTTATTAAAATTGATTAACAGAGCGTTCATTGCATAGGACCAGTAAGAATTTCTTTAACGTTAAAAGTAAATTTTCCTTTCTAAACATTCTTTAATTTTTTTGCCTGTGCCATGTGGCACGCGGGATCTTAGTTCCCTGGCCAGGGATCGAGCCTGTCCCCCTGCAGTGGAAGCATGGAATCCTAACCACTGGACCGCCAGTGAAGTCCCAAAATTCTGATTGTCAATAAGTGTCCTGAAATTTTATGGTAGGGAGTAGAAAAGTAAGGGATGGATTTATTTTCTCATGGAATCCAAACTCAGACATTGAGCAACCGCGGCTAATTGATATCTGGTCAGGGGAGGATGTAGTATTTTTTCATTGTTATGTTGCTTTTTTATTTGTGCTTGCTGCAAAAAAGGTAAATACACAGTTTGGCGTATGTAAGGCATAAAATGAAAGCCCCTGTCCATCACGAAGGCGGCAGTCAGCATCTAGAAATTTTACAGATATTTCGAGTTGCACAGTGTTTCTGTACAGTATATAAAATTGTTCTTTTCTCTAGGTATAATCATGGTAGGTCAGAATATATCACCTAATACTTTATTTTCACTATCCTTTTACTTTATTCTACAGTGGTTACATTTGTTACTTAACGGTAAAGCCTTAAAATTGTGTGTGCCTGGTATCCTAGGGCCAAAACTAAACCTTTGAACTGTTTGAGTAATTTATCATCTAAGAAAGAAAAGACTTTTTTGCCTGTCACTGAAGTAAAACAGTTGAGAGGGTATTGTTTTATACATTTTTTATTGAAGTATAGTTGGTTAACAATATTATATTAATTTCAGGTGTACGGCATAGTGAGTCAGTATTTTTATAGATTATACTCCATTTAAAGTTATTACAAAATAATGGCTGTATTTCTCTGTGCTGTACAGTATGTCCTTGTTGCTTGTTTAATATTGTTTTGATGGCCTTAGGAGCACTGCAGTTTCTCGTATGACTAGTTTCCTTATTTCTCTCTGGGACAAATACAGAACTTCTGTTTCAGTTGGTAAATGCATTTCTATTTAAAGTAGTCTTATCTCGTGTGATAGGTATAGAAACAAGCTGTTAGGCATTTATTTTAGAATTTGAAAGTTCCAGTGTCTGTGCCAAGCATTCAACATCTGAATCAGTAACTTCAGCTAGCTTCCAAAGTCATAATTTCTTACTGCCTGAAAAATCACAGACGGCTGATATACTAAGATACCCTTTGTAAAAAGTGACTGCTCAATAATTAACACTAATAAAACTAATAACTCAAATTTATGTAGTTTACAATTTTAAAAGGACTGTTAGATTTTGACCTACAAAGGAAAGAATACTATTTTTATTTTCTTATTTTATAAGGGAGGACACTTAGATTACTTGACCAAATTTTTTAGACAGTAACTCATATCTTCTGACTCCAAATTCTGTGTCGTTTTCATTAGCCCTCTATTAAACAGATGGATCAAATTTAAAATACATAATTTTTTTCATACACAGAATCTTCTGATTCTGTTCACTGAAACTTTGTTGGTGGATATACTAGACATAGAGCAAGGTGAGTATAAGCAACTGCCCTGGGCGTCAGCTGCTTAAAATGAAACTGTCAAGACCTGTATAATGAAGTAATAATAATACACTCCTTGGTAGGCAGAAGAAGAGTTCAACATTGAGAAAGGTCGTCTTGTGCAGACCCAAAGACTGAAGATTATGGAATACTACGAGAAGAAGGAAAAGCAGATTGAGCAGCAGAAGAAAATGTGAGCTTTGAAAATCACCGGGACGAGAGGGTAAAGCAGGTGCTTTGGAGCCAGGCAGTTACGGGTTCCGGTCTGAAATGGACCATTCACCGATTAACTAACCTTGGTCAAGTTACTTCTCTTTCCTCATTTGGGAAAACGGAAGGCTCACAGGATTATTGAAAGATATAGTTGAAATAACTGATAAGAAAGTCTTGCCACTTCATAAGCATTCAATAAATATTTCCTTATCTTTGAAAATAAGTGGATAAAAACCGCTACATGTATTTCAGGGAGTTCTCTTTGGGATCTGTACAAAGAGAAGTGTTTGCACATATGTAGGAGGTTGTACCTTTCTTTCTCTACGTTGGTTGTTTTTTATGCTGTAATGATACTACTTTTCTGTGCCTTTTGCAGTCAGATGTCTAATTTGATGAATCAAGCGAGGCTCAAAGTCCTCAGAGCGAGAGATGACCTTATCACAGTGAGTAATTAGCCCCTTTAGTTATAGAATTATAAAATGTTTATTCATTTGTCTGTTATAGAGAATTCACTAGTTAATGTTAGATTAAGGAGCTGATGAATGATTTTTAGAGAGAAAACATTTGGTCAGCAAATCATTACACTAGGTATTGTAATAAATACAGAAATGAATAAGATGTGTGTCCAGTCTTCAAGGACCTGCTGCTCTAACAGAGCATGTAGCTCCTGGGTATATAGCACGTGATGGGGGGACCATACAGTATCTGAGGGCGATGGGGACTAATAAGGCTAGAAAGGTAGGATGGAGTTACTGTGGGGCCATGAGTGCAAGTGAAGAGCTTTGCTTGCTTTCAGTAGAAAGCTGTTGAAGGTTTCATTTTATTTTATGAGGCCTATCATAAATAGGGTTAATGATATGAGTACGTAGACTAAATTTAACAGAGAAGAGGTTAGACAGAAAACCATTGGGGGAGTATTGTCACCCAAAGGAGAGGGCAGAAACATACGTTCGATCCCTGGTCGGGGAACTGAGATCCTACAAGCTGTGTGGTGCGGCCAAAAAAAAAAAATTTAGAAACCAAGCGGAGGCCTCTGTTTCCACTATTACTCATAGTTATTGTGGAGGCCCTAGATTTCTTACAAAATGGAGAGACAAGTTATATAAATATTGGGAAGGAAGAAACAGTTATTTTTTTGAAGATACGACTGTATATTAAAAAAAATACAACATCTGAAAATAACTAAGAACTAGTAATTAGTTCAAAAAGGTGACTGGCTACAAAGAGAATATACAGAAATTGATAGTTTTACTACATGCCAACAGTAAGCAATTAGGAGTAAATGTTGGTGAATAGGAACTATATGGAAAAGCTATAAAACTGAAAATAAAATACTTGACTAAGCAGAAGACATACCATCTTCTTAGATGACTAGAGAAACTAATATTGTAAGATATTGGTTCTTGTCAGGTGAGCCTGGCATGGTGGCAACAAGGACTGAGTTGGGTGTCAGTGGTGACATGTTTTATAGGAGGAAGCCCCGGACGTTGGCTACTGACTCCTCCACCTCCTCTTCTTTTTTAAAAAAAAATTAATTTACTTTTGGCTGTGTTGGGACTTCGTTGCTGCGTTCGGGCTTTCTCTAGTTGCGGCGAGCGGGGCCTTCTCTTGTTGTGGAGCACTGGCTCTAGGCGCATGGGCTTCAGCAGTTGTGGTGCGCGGGCTCAGTAGTTGTGGCTCGTGGGCTCTAGAGCGCAGGCTCAGTTGTTGTGGTGCACGGGCCCAGCCGCTCCACGGCATGTGGGATCTTCCTGGACCAGGGCTCGAACCCGTGTACCCTGCATCGACAGGTGGATTCTCAAGCACTGCGCCACCAGGGAAGCCCCTCACCTCCTCTTCTAAGGCTGACGCCAAACCCTGAGTTTCAGGCCCGGCTGCCTAGGAGGGTGGTGGCTCCATTAACATGATAGGAAGTCAGGAGGGCGGGCTCTTTTAAGAAGAACCACCAGATCACATTGGACATTCTTTGAGGGGCCAGGAAGCCTTCAGATGGAAGTGTCTGCCAGGAGGTTGAGTGTGAGGACACACAGAGGTGACTCACTAACGTAACTCCCATAACACTTAATAGACCCCAGAGTAGCCAGAGTTGATCTGCTTCTAAAATTGTCACAACTAAATGTCTCTCTGCTTTCGATACTAACTTGATCTTTTAGTTTTCACTCTTCTATTTTCATTTCATAATTAGCTGGGTTCCTAATTAGCTGGGTTCCTTTGGCAGTCAGCTGTTTGGACTGCAGGGTTTGCCTGTATTGGTCCTTCATTGGTGCTCAGTGCTGTAGGAGTCTGCTGTCTAACTGGGACTAGACCAGAGACTGTATCTATACGGCAGCCTTTTGAGTGTGACTGTAAAGAATGTCATTACCTTGGAGACGGAATGGAGAGAGCAGCCTGAAACAAAAACAGAGGCCTGGAATTGACAACACGGGCAGGAAATGGAATTGTCCAGGAGAGCGGGGAGTGTAGGAACTGAGGCTGGAGAGAGACACTAGGGCTCAGTTGGAAGAGCCTTGAACGCCTGCTGAAGAGTGTGGGACAAATCCTTGGACCAGCTCTCTTAACTCTAATAGGCACAGAGATCACCTGGAGGGCCTTGTTAAAACTCAGACTCCCGGCCCCATTGCCAGAGATTTTCTGTATTCTCATCAGGAAGAGTAATCTTGTTGCAGGAGGTCTGAGAACCACACTGAGAAATTACTGCTTTAGCCTTAGATTTGTTTTGGAGAAAGAGAACTGGTGACTTGGGGAGAGGAAATGAGGTTATGGCTTAACTTTGACTTGCAGGTCAAGACCACATGGCAGCAGAGGACATGAAGCGACGGCATCCACAGATGCTGAAAGGTGTGGTCTGTGGGACTCGGTGACTGCAGGTTGTGAGGCGTCAAGAAAGACCTAAGCTTTCTCACCAGGTCACTAGGCACTTGGATAGGTGATGAGGGTTAGAAATACAGGGGGAGGAGCAGGTGGGGAATGGTGATGAATCTTGGCATTTGAATCGCCTTCGGAGTCCAGGCGAACTTAGGAGAGGCTGGGGCTTCCACTCAGAGAGCACACAGGTCCCATGTGGAGCTGCGTGGCATGGGTGAGATCGCAAGCTTGTGGATGTGGAACTACAGGGCCAGGGGAGCAAACTGAGAAGCCTTCAGCTTACGGCAGGAAAATTAGAGACTGCTAAGGAACATGGGGGGAAGCAGTCGTGTTGGAGGAGAAGTCGTGAAGGAGAAGCCAAAGGGACAGAAAACTTGAAGAACAAAATGGTAATCGAATACAGTGTCTCATGCTTCAGCGAGTCCAAGGGGGAAGAGCGCAGTGGTCTTTGGAGTTGGGGATCGAGGTTTCACTTCTGACTCGTACTAGAGCAGCGTCGTTGGGCTGGTAGAGACAAAGCCTGGTGGTGAAAGCTGGACAGGCGAGCATGCGGTGAGGGACTGAAGGCAGCGGGCGTGTGAACTGTCGGGGTTTCTTGTTTTTCTTTTATTTTTCTCATTTTGTTGAACTGTCCATGTTTTGGTAGATGGCAAAGCCAGTTATTCTGTAGCGTGCAACTCGGTTTCAGAGCACAGCCTGAGCTTTTGTTTTGCTAATGTATAATGAGAAATTTGTTAAAATAAACATTTCTATAATTTCAGTTGTTCTAAAGCGCTTCTTTCCTTAGTCCTTTGCAGCCTAACATCTTGCCATCAGGTGATTTGCGGTTTAGTGAACCCTAGTAATGAAGCGTCACGGAGGGTGAGGAAACCGGCTGTGAGATGATGGGGGACAGGGCTACATGTGCATGTTTCTGTGGATTTGGCTCTTTTAAAACGTTTATTTCTCCAGCTTTATCCGTAGAATAAGAAACTATGAAAGGAAGGGGATTTGTCAAGCAGTTGGCTAGAAAAGGATGTTGACAGAAGATAGAAGGAAGGAGGAAATACAGAACCAGGATGAAAATGAAAAGCAAACAGGCAAGCTGTTCTGCTACCAGAAGTGCACGGTTGCCTATAGTCCTTTAGTTACTTTTCTCTGCTGTCTACCCTTTTCCCCTGCCTGCCCTGAGGCTCTCCAGGTGTAAGAGCCCATGCTTTTGAACCCCTGTGAGGTGTGTTTCTGTTTCACCACTGTCTGCTGTTTGGTGGGCGAATTTTTTTTCCTAGTATTTCTTCATTTATTTATTTGGCTGCATCGGATCTTTTTTTTTTTTGCGGTACGCGGGCCTCTCACTGCTGTGGCCTCTCCCGCTGCGGAGCACAGGCTCCGGACGCGCAGGCTCAGCAGCCATGGCTCACGGGCCCAGCCGCTCCGCGGCATGTGGGATCCTCCCGGACCGGGGAGCACATGGGCTCTCTAGTTGCAGCGTGTGGGCGCTCCAGTTGTGGTGCATGGGCTCTAGAGAGCGTGGGCTTAGTTGCCCTGCGGCATGTGGGATCTCAGTTCCCAGACCAGGGATCGAACCCGTGTCCCCTGCATTGGAAGGCTTATTCTTTATCACTGGACCACCAGGGAAGTTCCGGTGGGTGAATTTTTTAACCCTTTTGAACCTTCCTTTTATAAAATGGGGAAAGCATATACGTGAAGCTTCTTTAGAATTAAGTTGGTCCACATAGGAAAAGTGACCGTGCAGTGCCTCACACAGGACAGGCCTGGGGTAAGTAACAGCTCTTTACCGTCACTTCCTAAACCTCACACTGTGTAAGGTGTTGTTGTTGTCATTTAAGGGAGGTAAAGAACAGACCGACCTTTAGAAATTCTGATTTGCTGGTCCTGAAGTAGAGATTTCTGGTGCTGCGGTTAAAGAGACGAAACAGAAATGTCTCTGCAGGACGCCCCCTGACTCTTCACACCGGGCACGAGCAAGGAGACATGATTTTGATGTCGTCATAATCGGGTTTTAGTTTCTTGCTTTCCAGGAGCAGAATCTAATATTTTCAGGATCCTAGAGGCAGTTAGGTTCAGGTGGACAGATAATGAAAATGCCCTTCCAGACTCTCAAAATACTGATCTGTAGGCTGACACGTGAACGGCAGTAACCTACACCCCTCCCCATGGGGAGTCAGACTACAGCCAGAAAGCTGAGTTTAGAATCAAAGAGTGTCACTGGGGTATTACTTAAGTTACCTTCCTGACCTGTGGGGCATGTCTCTTAAGTGAACAGGAATGATTTAGACAAGGGACAATGCAGTTTATGTCGATTAGGTTCCAGCTTTCTTGGCTGGAGTTCAGTTTATTCCGAGTTCCTACTCCCTTGATTGGAGTTCTGGGTGGTGTTAAGAGTCTTCATTTGTCCATTTCCAGATTTCTCAGTGGGTTATTTTTACAAGTGGCTGGCATCACTCGTTACAGCTCCACTTGATGCTCACTCTTTTAGACTAAACCTGTCTCCGTACTGTTCGTGTCCACCCCTACCGGCATGACCAGTGTGGACAGTCAATTCCAGCACAAAGAGAACTGTGCTTGAGGGGTCTCTTGGTGAGGAGGGGCTGAGGTTTCTTTCAGCCAGATGTCTTATATCATAAATGCTTCAAATCTTTGTGCCGTAGCGTCCTAGATTCTAAAGGCTTCAACTGCTCGGGAGTGGTTCCGGGCTGGGTGCGGGTCCAAGGGAGACTCTCAGAACCAAATACAGGGCCACTTCCTTCTCTCCACCCTCACTCCTCAAATTCTGATTGGTTTCTGAGCGAGCATGTATGTTCTCCCTCTTTAAATCCCCCAAATCATTCCAGAGATCATATTCAATAAGGGAGACATGTATGTGGAAGATTTACTAGGACGAACTGTTCTCAGTGGCGTTGGGTGGCCAGCAGTGGGATTGAGAGGCGCTCTCTCTGCCATTTAAACGACCTCGGTCCTCTTTTACCAGTAAGCCTGTGCGTGCTTACCACTTACGAGCAGATGCCAGCGCGCTCTTCTCAACCACGTGAGATTTGTCTCCGGAGTCCCTTTCAATGTCTGCTTTAGTTATAGAAGCCAGCGTTTACTATAGACCACTGGAAAATACAAACTAACATAAAGAAAATGGAAATCATTGATAGTCCAGCCTCCCGCAGGTAAACACTGATGACACTTTGTTCTCTGTGCAGAGGCTGCTTTTTCTAATAAAAAATGGAAGCATCTTGCCCAGCTGCCTCAGTAGCTTGCTCTCCACGGCTGTGTCACGTGGCTCTTTCTGTGTTGCTCAGTCGTGATCGGTAACCTGGGCGCTTCTGCCTGAGCGCGAGTCCCCTGGGAGCCGCGGAGCGCTCTCGCTCGCATCTGTGTTCTTCGGGCAGCACCTGCTTTATCGTACCCCTCAGAGAGCGCGTGTGGAGAGAAAACACGGCCGTAAAGTGAGAAGTGATTGGACGCGGGCTGGGCCAGCCCCACGTGGGTTCCAAGCTGACAACCCAAGTGTGTAGATAACTTTTTCTTTTTCCACTCTTTGTAGGACCTACTAAATGAAGCCAAACAGAGGCTCAGCAAAGTGGTAAAAGATACGACCAGGTACCAAGTGCTGCTGGATGGACTGGTCCTCCAGGTAAGTTTGTAGGTCGGATGCACCACTGAGAGCCACATCCCTGCAGAGTCGACAAGATGGGATAGAAGCCAGCTGTTTCTCCTGTGTTCTCATTTTAGCTCTTTTCCTTGTCTGGTCGGGAGATGTGTGGGAGGATGGTGGTGTCTGGCTGGTGGATGAGACTGATGTTGTCTCACTTGTCCTTTGTAACCTCCAGCTGTAAACTTTCCTGATTTAATTTTACCACTAAAATGCTTGCTTTAGATATTGAGGTTCAGATCACAGGCTGTATACATTTTAATTGTTTGCTGTTCAGCTGTTAAGTACAATACTTGTCCTCAACCTAGTTGATGTAAGACTCCCGTATGAATTTCGTTCCCATCACCAGAGCATTGGGTATATTTATCTGGTTTGTGATATGAAGATCTTGCCATGTTCTCATACTATGTAGGCCATCTTTGGGGGAACTTAATTAAACAAGAGGACTGCTTTCCCAAACTAGATGAAAGAGTTATGAAGACATTTTATTTACTGTTGTTTTATTTTATAGTTTGCAGTTTTTACTAATTGTATCTGATTGTGCGTTAATAGGGTTTGTACCAGTTGTTGGAGCCCCGAGTGATCGTTCGTTGCAGGAAACAGGATTTCCCTCTGGTGAAGGTAGAGCTTGAAGAAATCCTTTTTCTTTTTAAAGATCAAAATGTTAGGGATGAAATGCATGCTGTAATAAATGACAGCTCAACTATGGGGACTAGAAGAGTCTTAACATGTTATAGATACTAACTTAAGTGTACCTGAGCCTCTTATTTATTTTCTTAAACAAATCAAGTTGCCATCTGAGTTAGTACCCTCCTCCCTTTCTGGAGAAAACAGTACCTACTGGATTGGAGCAGAGGATAGGCAATACCATCTAAATAAAAGAGACAGAGGCGGGGGGAGGGGCAGGTGGAGACGGTGTTTAACGGAGACAGAGTTTCAGCTTGAGAAGGTGGAACATTCTGGAGAGGGATGGTGGGGACAGTTGCACAACAACGAATGTACTTAAAGCCACAGAACTGTACACTTAAAACTGATCACGATGGTAAATTTCATGTGCATTTTACCGCAGTTTTAAAAATCAGTGAGCTGGGAGAAGTGGAGGTGTAGGACAGATGGAAGAGGGTTCCTCACGCTGCACTGCACTGAGTGTGGCGTGGAAGTCCCATCTTCGGACAGCACTGTAGGCTCCAGGAGACACGTGAGAATGTTTTCTTGAAGGAACTTTAGTCTTTTTCTGACACGATTACTAGTTGAACAGATTGACACATACATTGGGGCTCAGACAGTATCTGTGCTTGGGTGACGGGCTTATTTCACTTGGCAGTAATGTCTTCAGGGTTCATTCACGTTGTAGCGTGTGTCAGGATTTCTTTCTTTAAGGCTGAATTATATCTGTAGACCACATTTTATTTATTCATTTATGTGTTAATAGACACCTGGGTCGTCTCTACCTTTTGAGTATTGTGAGCAGTGCTGCTGTGAACACGGGTGTACAAATATCTGTTGGGTCTGTGCTTGTACTTCACTTGGATAAGTATCGAGAGGTAGACTTGCTGGATCCTGAGGTGATTCTGTGTTTGATTTTCGAGGGACTACAATACCATCTGCCACAGCGGCTGTACCGTTCTACATTCCCACCAGCAACATGTCTGTTCTTTTACTTGAAAAATATGTAGGAATATCTTTGTTTGTACAGACTGTTGGTTTTATGGATACCTGCTCCATAGTTTCTGATAAAACCTCTCTTTTTTGTGTTTTTCCAGGCTGCGGTGCAAAAAGCAATCCCCGTGTACAAAATCGCCACCAAAAGAGACGCTGATGTCCACATTGATCAGGAGGCCTACCTGCCTGAGGAAATGTAAGGAGCATTTCTGCTTTTAACACCTGAGCTGCTCTGGCCGCGCAAACGGCCGTCCGCCCGGCCTTGCGCGTGTCCTCTGGGCGCCCCGGGCAGGATGGCGGTGTGGCCATCCCACGCGTGCCTCGAGCTGCCTCGTGTTGGCGCCTGTTGGTCTCCCCCTCGTTAACCAGCTTCTTATGGCTCAGCTTGCCTAGAAGCAGCATGGATTCTGTACCCAGAACTTGAACGTGGGTCCACGTGGGTCCTAGGTAGTGAGAAAGGTGATCACTCCCTCTGACAAGGAAGTAGCCATGTCTGGCTGGCAGATCCCTTGGTGTGGAACGCCAGCAACCATGGTGCTTCTGCTGAGTGCGGGGAGACTCGGCGTGGTTGGGAGGGGTGGTAGGAGCTCCTGGCCGGGGAGAGCCCGGGGCATTTTCCCTGTGCGCCTGCCCGCCGGTCCACCCCATGGGCCAGCATTGCGGAGGCCTCGGGACACATGAATTTAGGATTGCAAGACCTAGTTCTGAGTCCCGATTGGCCTGTTGCTCGCTGCAGGACCTCGAGCCGAAATCCCATCATCTGTAAAAGGGATCAGTCTTGCTTGCTTCATAAGCTGAGGATCAGAGATAGGGTGTGTGTGTGACAGTGCTTTCAAGCTGAGGGCCTGTGGGAGCCTAAGCATTATTGAGCATTACTGTCAGATCGAGGTCTGCTTCTCCACTCTGCCAGGTGTTGGCCAGGTAGGGTTGGACTAGTTACTTAGTCGTCCTCATCTCTGACCTGGGATAACAGCACCCGCCTCACTGAGCTCTTGGAAGCTGAAGTGGGGTCACGTCTGTGCAGCACTGACATCAGGGCTCAGGATGTACAGTGACTCTGCTGGTGGGTAGTCAGCGTGTGGAGACCATGCAGGACTCAGCAGTTCCAGTCAGGACCACTGTGCCTGGTGCTTTGTGTTCGGGTGCTTAGAGAAGCAATCCCGTACATGCCCTACGTGTTTGAATGGAAGCAGGAGCGCTCACACCCGAGGAGTAGTTATGCAGGGACACCAGCCGTTTGCTGACAGGTGACTGGAGCCCAGTTCAGGCTCTGGAGCCACTTGAATTAGGTGGTTCTGTTTTCAGAGCCTTTGAGATTCAGAATTGCAGGTGAAGGACTCTGCAGATTTAAACTGGAGTTTTATTCAGTAAATCGGTCCTTTTATCCACCTCTTAAGCCTGTTTCCTGGTTTATAGGTCCCTGGGGAATAGGAGACACGGAAGGGCCTGGACTTGGCGTTCAGGAGTGCCTGGTGCACAGCAGACACCCCCCTTCCCCTGCTGCCCGCGTGGGGACAGGGGCTGTTCAGAGAAACAAAGAGGAAATGGGGGAGGAGGATGGAGTAAGAAAATAATATTCACGTCAGAGCCCTTTGAAATTTTCTAGAGAAAATTTGCAAAATTTTTCCCAGCCTTTGCCTCAGAGCCTGCTTATTTCAAGAAATATTTTGTAAAAAACAGAATTGTAATGCAGCAAAAGAATTTCATACCTGAGGCTCCTTGTAGTAGGATGTGACCTATCGGCCCTGCACCACTGAGGACTGGGTTTGGCACCTGCTGGGATGGAGCCTTTTATCTGAGACACAGGCACTGAGGAGGATTGCCTGTCAGCACCCCTGGTCCCTGCAGCACTGGCCTTTAAGAAGCATTCAGATGAGGACTGTATGTATTGATTTGCAAACTGGGACGCAGTCTTCCCCCTTTTCGTCCAGTTGGGGAGGGCTGGTTGTTAGAGTAACGTAAAATCAGATTGGCACATAGTCACTTGGTAATGAGTTATTACCAGCCTCTTTACCTTGAAGCTTCAGAAGCTTCTGAATTAGTTTCAAACTTATTGCATATGTTTATTGCCCCTAAGAGTGTTGAGACCATCCACACACCAAGACAGCTATTCTCCAAGGGAAGAAGGTAATTGTACAACGTGTGTCTGTTTCCCTCAAATCTATGAACGTTGTTTCCGGTGTTCTTTGTAGAGCTGGCGGGGTTGAGATCTACAACGGGGATCGCAAAATCAAGGTCTCCAATACCCTCGAAAGCCGGCTGGACCTCATAGCCCAGCAGGTGAGTGTGGGGACACATCTCATC
This sequence comes from Monodon monoceros, assembly GCF_005190385.1. Lineage (NCBI taxonomy): Eukaryota > Metazoa > Chordata > Mammalia > Artiodactyla > Monodontidae > Monodon > Monodon monoceros. The sequence goes on from NW_021703783.1 coordinate 493,391, forward strand.
AGTTAGTTGGCCTGTCGTTACCTTGAGGAGGTGCTGCGGAGAACATGTCAATCGGCCGTATTTGGACTTCGTTGATTCTTTCTACGTTTTTTGACATTTTCTTAAAAGGAGCGGGGATTCAGGCATTTAGTGCCATTTGCTGGGAGGATATGTTTACATGAGGGTGGCCTTGGGGTCACAACGAGGGCTTTGTGTGTCTAGGATTTTTTTTTTTTTTTTTTTTTTGTGGTACGCGGGCCTCTCACTGCTGTGGCCTCTCCCGTTGCGGAGCACAGGCTCCGGACGCACAGGCTCAGCGGCCATGGCTCACGGGCCCAGCCGCTCCGCGGCATGTGGGATCTTCCGGGACCGGGGCACGAACCCGTGTCCCCTGCATCGGCAGGTGGGCTCTCCACCACTGCGCCACCAGGGAAGCCCTGTGCCTAGGCTTTTAATGTATCTATTTTACTGCATGTGGAGATGCTGACCCAAAGCCCCAGAACCCCAAACCGCAGCAGGAATGACGGAAAGTCAAGCAACTGCTCTTAAAGGAATTGCCACAGGGCGCCAGGCTCTTCAGGTGTTTCCGGGTTTGCAGGAAACCAGCCAGAAAACTTGAGTTGTCCCGAGTGCGGGGCCTCTTCCAGGGGTGTGGTCTGCTGCCCCGACCTTCACCGTCGTCTTCTGGTTACTTACACCTCAGAGCCATGCTACCCACCAGCCACACGTGGCTAAATTAACTAAAGCTAGGTAAGGTGCGCGGTTCGCCGCCTCAGTTGCACTGGCCGCACGTGGCTGGTGGCTGCGTCCTGAGGTTGAGTGCTTGGGCTTTTCCAGTTGCCACGGCGCGCCTCAGCACAGACCTGCTGTCAGCTTTCCACCCGGCGTGCACTCGGCACCCGTTGAAAGAACGAGTGTAGATGCTCCAGAACGTCGACTCTTCTCCCCATACCGGAGTGGGACGGAAGCCTTAGACGGCCATGGTGCCCGTCATTTGTTCTCTCTCCCCTTAAGCAGTGGCCTTAAGCCCACGTTTGCGATCGCTGAGTCTCTTGGTCGGACTCGGGCGGTGCTTGGCCAGCTACTGGGCTTCGGGGCGGGGTTGAGGCGCGGGGGACGGCGCCGCCTCACGCAGGAGCTTCTTTCTTCACAGATGATGCCCGAAGTGCGGGGAGCCTTGTTTGGGGCAAATGCCAACAGGAAGTTTTTGGACTAAGCCTGAGGGAGGTGGCGTCCACCCACTGCGTGACGTGGACGTTTCTGACAGTTGAAGAGACAAGATGGCCTGCGTAGCTTCCTCCTTGCTGTCCTCCTGTCCTGTCCTGCATCTGTCGGTGGAAGCCCTGCTGTAGCTAACAACACCCCGGCTGGTGGGGACCAACGGGCGAGAGTCTCACTTAGTACGATCAGGAAACCTTCCTCTAGCTTGTCTCAAAGTAACACAACTTCCCGCTGTTCTGCAGCACAGAGGCGAGGGGTCAGGTGGTGGGTGCATGAGTGTCCCCAGGCCTCCTGCTCTCCTGGGGTCCAGCCTCGGGGGGGGCGGAGTGGTGGGCTCTGGGGTCAGGTCTCCACTCTTTGGGCTTCAAGTGCATGTGGGGCCTCATTTCTTCCAGCAGCAGCAGCTTCACTGTTAACCTGTTTGGGCCTAGAAATGTCTATAAATGTGATTTAAGATCTAAGCCGTGAATATGCTTTATTTATTAAAACATAACACGTACGTGGATGTCACTGATTTATTACACAAGGTGCTCCCTGCAGGTTGTGGTTTGGTTTGAGAGGGTGAAGTTCTCAGGAATCTGGAAAGAGGAAGCATTTTCCAAACCCCTGGAGCATTTGCGGGTTGACAGCCATCAGCAGTTGAAACCACGAACCCTCTCTGTGTCCCTCAGGCGCATCTGCTCCTTTCTACCAAAGCCTCACCTAGAGGCGCCCTCCCAGCCCCTTAAGACTGTCCGCGCACAGGTGTTCCCTTCCTTCCCGGGCCCCAGAGCACCTGACAGACAGTCATGTGGGCCCGGTCCCCGCAGAAGGGCCTAGACCAGTCTCCCAGGCCCGACTCTGCAGCCCTGCCCGGTTCTGCCGTCCTGAGTTTGAACATCCTAGAAGAGTACAGAGGCCCCCTTGGGGAGCCGTCCCTCTGGCCTTGGGTTCCTTCTCCCTGTTCCCTGGGGCCCTTCTGTGTCCGGCTTGGGGAGAGGCCTCACCTGAGAAGGGCGGCTCCCAGCCCCCAGTAGAGCCCCACCAGGCCCTGGGTGCGGAGCAGCTCCCTGGCGATGAGGGCTGCGGCCGGGCGCCTGCGGGGGGGAAAGGGGGCCCCGCGGGGCAGGGCTGGCAGTGGAACCCTGGCAGCGGGCTGTGGGGAGGGAAGGCAGCCCCTCGGGCCCCGCCCTTCCTAGAGCTGAGGGTTGTCCTAAGGTGAGGACATCAGTTCTCGGCTCCAGGGAGCTCGCTCTCGGGCCTGTATTATCTAGTAGGATGTCCCTCCTGCTTAGGCTGCTTCCCAAGGGCACGGCCACTGCCTGCCCGGCTTGCTTTTATAGGAAACTGTGGTAGGACCCCCTCCTCCGCCGATTCCTTATCCTCCTGTTAAAACTGTGTTTTTGATCTTTCTTCCATTCCTCAACCGTCTCTAAACTTATCTGCATAGTTTCACGTGACTTGTACTTTGGGACACAGGAGTCCCCGTATATCTTCTGCGTGATTTGTAGACCAGCAAATTATCTTTGTTCAAAAACTGCCCTTCAGACTTAAGGGGTGCCTCCTTTCTCTAGAATTCCAAGACTAGGCGAACATGTCCCATTTTATGGAATTAGATTCTTCAGACGTCAACCCTTTTTAGTGGAGTATTTCAGAACACATGATCTGATGAGTTAAGCACCTAATAAACAGAACCGAGTTTTCCCCCTGAAAATTGGTTATTGATGCAAGCGTTTTGAATGTGGGCGAGTCTCATTAATGACCACGGCATTAGATGCACTGAAGTTGTGTGAATATTAATTTTTTAAATTCTCAGTGTTTGAGACACTTGGCCTAGATTTTAAGCCCTAAAAGGAAGCTACTTCTTTTGCCTCGATTTTGACTGGTATCCAGCAGAGCAACAATGCATACTAAGAAGGTACTTGCTGCCCCTTTTACCGTATTTCATAGGGTAGAAATCTAGGCACAGGTCTCAAACGAGTAGCTTTAAGAAGGTGGTCAATCAGTAAACATTATTTTCCGCATTGTCTGCCTCAGACGTGCATAATTTACCCATCCATCCGTATCCTGAGTTTTACTTCTTTTTGAGTGTTGGAGAAGTACTAAGACTTCTCGTCCAGGATGAAAAACGAAACGTGACAGAACCTTACCCTTTACAGATCAAAACACAGCAGGGGCTTCCAGTTGTCTGGACTTCACTCTTTCTGCAGTTGTTTGCTTCAGGCTGGTCTGATCCAGCCGGGAAACCTGGCCAAATTCCAGCTCAGCATGTGTGGCCAGCTGGTTGGAGGGGAGACGCACACCCAAGGCCTCACAGGTGCTGTGTCAGTCCCGTGGCTGACACGCCTCGCCCTGGGGAGACACCCTCTGTGCCCCCCGCTGGCCTCCTTTCATGGGACACACCCCTGTCCTTGAGAGATGCTTTGATACCTGACCACTGTGTCTTTGAGAGGACCCGGATTTAGGAAAGGGCCAAACTCCTTTTCCAGAGAAAAGCTAAAGAATAGGAATGGCCCTCTTCTCCCTTTCACTGCCTTCCCACGGAAGGCCAGCTTCCATAGCAACACTGAAGTGTGCATGAGCAGGCCACCGACGTTGCTTAAAATCTTTAGGAAATCGGGCCTAAATGTTAAGGCAGCAGGACAGAGGTAACAGGGAAACATTCTCTCCCCCTCCTGAACGGAGTCTCATCCCTGCTGTTTGTCCTACAGCTGGAGGTGTTGAAATCCACAAAATAAAGACTTCTACTGACCTGGAGCGCTGACTGGGTCACAGTCTGGCGGATGAGTGCGAACGTGGGGAAATCTGTTCTGACAGCCCCTTATCGATCCTGCGCGAAGGTGGGAGAGGCCTCACCCAGGCGCCCAGCACGCTGCAGCAGAATCTTGAGCATTTCCAGGGGACAGGTGACCACCGCCTGGCACAGCCCAGCTCCACACCCGGCGAGCATCTCCAGCCTCAGATTCCGCTGCGCCCCGTGGGCCGGCGTCAGGCTCCCTCGGCCACAGGCCAGCCCTGCTGCCCCACCCTGGCCCGTCTACCCTCCCTAGGTATTTAGTCCCCCTGGGCTGGCTCCCACTCACCCCACTGGGTAAGTAGTCAAGCTCAGTCTCCTTAATGACAAGAGACTAAATGTAAAACAGGCTGCCAGGGAGGCTGAGACCAGGACCATGAAACAACCCATTGCAGGACTGCTTCCTTCCTGATCCCCCAACAACTGTCGCTGGGGCAACGGGAAGCACAGAAAGAACTACAAAGTGTCTGCGGTTGATCTGTTTCAATTCATCAGCATAAAAACAGACAAAGAAAGATGGACCAGAATCCAGAGCCCAGAAATGAACTCCTGCATAGACGGTCACCTAATGTTTGCCAGGGAAGCCAGGGATACTCGATGGAGAAGTGACAGCCTCTTCAAGGAACGGTGCTGGGAAAATAAACTCCTGCATAGACGGTCACCTAATGTTTGCCAGGGAAGCCAGGGATACTCGATGGAGAAATGGCAGCCTCTTCAAGGAACGGTGCTGGGAAAACCGGATATTCACATGGAAAAGAATGGAACTAGACCTCTATCTCATACCACTCACAAAACTATCAAAGTGGATTAAGGACTTACATGTGAGACCTGAGATCATAAAACTCCCAACAGCGGGAGAAGTTCCTTGACATCGGTCACCTAAAGCACAAGCAAGGAAAGCAAAAATAAACTAAAAAGCTTCTTCACAGCAAAGGAAACCATCAACAAAATGAAAAGGTAGCCTACTGAATGGGGGGAAAATAATTGCAAAAATATACCTGATAAGGGGCTAATATCCAAAACATACAAAGAACTCATACAACTCAATAGCAAAAAGAATCCCAAATAATCCAATTTAAAAATGGGCAAAGGACCTGAATGGACATTTTCTGAAGAAGATATTCAAATGGCCAACAGATACGTGAAAAAATGCTCAGTGTAATTAATCATCAGGGAAATGCAAATCAAAACCTCTAAGCTATGCCACCTCACACCAATTAGACTGGCCATCACCAAAGACAACAAATACCAAAAGTTGGGGAGGACATGGAGAAGAGGGAGCCCTCATGCACTGCTGGTGGGAGTTTAAGTTGGGTATTTTCCCAAAGAAAACAAAAACAGTAATTCAAAAAGAGTTATGCACCCCTGCGTTCATAGCAGCATTATTTACAGTAGCCAAGACGTGACAACAACCAAAGTGTCCATGGATGGACGAATGAATACAGAAGACGTGGTGTATATCTATTTATTTATTACATACAATGAAATACTACTCAGCCATTTAAAAAAAAGAAGGAATTCTTGTCATGTGCAACAACTTGGATGGACCCTGAGGGCATTACACTAAGTGAGATAAATCACACAGAAAGAGACAACTACTATATGATCTCACTCATGCGTGGAATCTATAAAAATGCAAACTCATAGAAGAAGAGTTTGGATTTGCGGTTCCCAGAGGCAGAAGATGGGGACTGAGTGAACTGGGTGAAACGGTGCAGAGCTGCAGTTACAAGGTCAGTGCGTCCTAGGGACATGATGCACAGCATGGTGACTGGAGTTAACGACACGGCTGTGTACGTGAGGGTTTGCTAAGAGAGCAGATCCCAGGAGTTCTCATCACAAGAAACACATCTTTGTAAAAAACAAAAGGGGACTTCCCTGGCGGTCCAGTGCTTAAGACTCCGCGCTGCCACTGCAGGGGGCCCAGGTTTGAGCCCTGCTCAGGGAACTAGAGCCCACGTGCAAGCTACAACTAAGGAGCCGGCGAGCCACAACTAAGACCCAGCGCAAATAAATATTTTAGAAAATAAAAGAACTCTTAAAAAAAAACATTTTTGTTAACTCCATGAGCGGATGGGTGTTAACTAACATCATTTTGCAGTATATGGATGTCAGGTCGTCAGGCTGAACACCTTAAAGGTACCCAGCGCTGAACATCAGTTGCCCTCAATAAAACTGAAAAAAGAATTCGTCTGCAAAGCCACCGCAATGAGAAGCCCGCGCACCGCGACGAAGAGCAGCCCCTGCTCACCGCAACTAGAGAAAGCCCATGTGCAACAACAAAGACCCAACGCAGCCAAAAATAAATAATTTATTAAAAAAAAAAATTCGTCTGCTGGTTGATTACGGAGCATACAGATCCTATACGGCCTGTCTTTCCAGGTTAGAAATCACTTTCCATCTGCCAAACCACACCAGCGCTCAGCCACCTATGCACATTTACACACTTGCTGACAGGTGAGCCAACGCGTGGTTGCCACCCGCTCCCGCCACCTTCCAGAAAAGAGCGCGATGCACCCGTCCTCCAGGAGCTGCTGCCGGAAGTCACTGGCTGCCACTTTGATGGCCTTCTCTGGGGTGACCGCGGTCAGGTTCACCACAGCTCCTGGAAGGAAACTACGAGGGTGGGGCGTCTGCAGCCATAGGGACCCAGCCAGTGAGCTTCCGGGATGAGTGAGGCCCCTGGGAGTCGGGGGGCTCCTCTGCCTATTTCCCAAAAACGCCCTTTCTTTTCTGCCGCCCCGCTAGGACTGCGTGTGCCCAACGGCTCCTTCGTGCACTTCCCACAAGTCACCTGCGTCTTGTTCGTGCTACCCACCCCCCGACAAGTGACCAGTTCCCCAAATTCAGCCTGATCGCGAGGTCCTGCGGGGCAGGGCTGGCAGCCGTGTGGGTCCCAGGGCTTCGCCTTTACGCTCGGGGCCACTGGCGCATCAGCCCCTCTCAATCCAGCCTCGTGTCCATCTTGCAAGGCTCGACAGCCACGGTGTGTGGCCCTGGCTGGGGACACTGCGGGGGCGGGACCAGCAGTGGCTGGTGCCGGGGAGGAGCCCCTCCCTCTGCAGCTGTCCCGGCTCTGGGGTGGGGGGAGCAGAGAAGATGAGGCTCACTGGCCTCCACCGCCACACACAGTGGTACCAGGACGGGGCCCCCGCGCCTCACCACGTGCAAATGTGTTCCCGCTCCCCTCGCAGAAGGTCAAGCCCCCCAAGTTTGTGCCAACCCGGGTCCTGAGGAGCCCGCTTTGGTTCGCGCCCAGGAAGCCCTCCCCCCGAGCTGTCTTCCCCAGCAGCCCACTGCTGTGGAGGCGGAGGCCAGCAAGGTCAGGGTGAGCAGGCAGCCGCCCCGCCCTGCCCAGGCCTGCTGGGCCCCGCACCCTGACGCACCCCTGGCCCCCAACATACATTCCTTTGTAGATTTCCTGTCCACGCTGGTTCTGTAGCCGAGCCTCGGCCAAGTCGATGGGAAACACAAGGGTCACCCCCAGGAACCCTGGCACGCCTCCGTTGATGAGCGTTGCTGTGACACTAGGCCCGGGGTCGGGAGTGGGCACAGTGGGGGAGGCTGGCCGTACAGCCAGGATGGGATCAGGGGACGGAGGGCAGGATGGAGTGGGGAACAGGCACGAGAGGCTCCTCGGCCCCTGCCCCACAGGTGTTCAGAGGCCCCTCTCCTCAGCCCAACCAACCCTGCAGAGCGAAAGCACCTCCCCCAGCCCCACGGGGAGCCAGGAGGCCGGGCGGGGGCTTCTGGGAGGGAGGCCAGCTCCGCGCCCAGGGGGTTCAGCTCCTTCAGGGCTGCCTCCGGGCTCTCTGGCCGGTCCCCACCCTGGAACCACGTGTAAAAGTTTCAAATGATTTTTCAAGCAGTTTTATTTCCAGCTTAAGGTCAGGACCGAGTGTGAATCCTGGCCGTGCTGTTTGCTTCAAGCAGTCACCTGCCTCTGATCTCTCACCCCCAGTCCCCCAGGTGAGGCTGGCCTCACTCCAGGGTTTGTGAGGATAAAGAGGTTATGTGTTTGGTAAATGAGAGCCACAATCAACAGTAAGAACACACGCTTCTGATAAAGGAAGAGAACCAGGGTTAGAGCTTGAGATGATCTGATTGTGGCCAAAAGGAAAGAAAGTCACACTATATACATCGTGAGGTCCCTCGTCCTTGAGTTTGGGAGACTAAAAATGGAAAACAAGGCTCCTCGGAACCTAGCACAGAGTCCCTCTGTCTCAGGCAGAGGCAGATCCTTGGAGATAGATTACCTGAGAGAGGATAACAGGACGTTTTTCTCAGGAGTGGACCTTGATAAACAAGCCAGAAACTGAGGCAACAGACAGACTGTGACTTAAGTTTTGCAGCCTGAGAAGATGCAGGGCCAACAATTACCAGTTCCATGGCGTCCAGGGCCCCAGGGGACAGATGCTCTCCCTTGGGACCGGGAAGGGAAGCCGTTCACCTCAAATCCTGGTCGGAGATCGTCGGGAAGCTCCCAGGGCCGTGGCTCCAGTGCAGGGGGAGGTCGGTCGCCTGGGAACCCGTGCCAGCTGCCCACGTGCTCAGTCCGCTCTCTTCCTGGACCTCTTAGGCCTTGGGATCAAAAGGTCAGAAGAAAGGGGGTGAGGATGCTGGCGCTGGGAGGGGAGTCCCGGCGTCTGGAAGGCCCGTCCTCGTTCCCGGGCAGCCGACACGACTCAAGCGTCTCCAGCGATTTTGTTTTAGGGAAGAAAAGAGATCAGCATCTCTCTTGGTGTATATTGTCCCTCTCGGGAAAAATGGACTGAGTGCCAGGCGCTGGGTGCCCCAGGTCCGGGTGAGAACGCTGGTTATCAGCAGCCACACGTGAAGGAGGAGACAGGCGGTAGCCAAAGCAAATCCTGGGGGACAGCCAGTGACCTGCCTCTGCCCAGAAAGACGCAGCAGGGAAGGCGGAGACTCCGGGACGGGGAAAAGGCGACCTGAGGCCCCAGAGGGCATAAGGGCGAGGGCTGCGGGTGTCCGGGAAGAGCATCCAGTGGGGCAGGCGCCGTCCCTGCGAGCAGGGACACCGAGTCACGGAGGTGGCAGGGCCGAGGCCTGACCTCCTGAGGCCTCTTGCCTTTGGCTTTTCTTCTGAAAGAGTCCACTGAAGAGTGCTGAGTCTCAAGGTGACGGGACCACCGGCCGCTGCGTGGAGAGCAGATGGCGAAGGTCAGAGGTGAGGGCGGACAGAGAGGATCCAGGCCGCACGGGAAGGTGGGCGGGGTGCGTGGGTCGGAGCTGGGACAGGGAGGCTGCAGGCACCGGGTCTGAGCGCTGGCAACATGGGAAACTGGGTCTGTGGGAGGAACAGGGCTGGAGGAGACTGGTGGGGGGGATGCTCGATCCCTGCCCTCAGGATCCCTCAGTAAACGAGGTTATTAGCACTGGTTTGCAGTGCTCCGGCCCAAGAGCCTTAATCATCCCCGACATCAGCAAAGGGACCGAGCATCTGCCAACCGCAGACCCGGGCCTGGAGTTGGGGAGAGGAGGTGGCCGGCGCCAGGACTGGAGCCTTAGGAGCCCTAAGGCCAGGAAATTACTGTCCTGGCTGTCCTTCCAGACACTTGCTAAGCTGTGCAGAGGACGTGTTTAATTCCAGCTAAAGAAAACAATGGGCTGCACGGAAAACCCTTTCTGTCGGAATCCAGACATTCAAATAATTGAGAATCTTGCAGCCGTATCCCCTGCTGTTTGTGGAACTAAATTACTCGTTTATAAATTGTGGTTCACTGCCCACTGGAACAGAGGTACCTAGAAGAAGCCAGAAAACCCAAGGGCACCCAGATCCCAGGGCCAGTGGAGCCGCAGGTGCCCCTCCACCAGACGACGGGCCCATGTCCCCAGCCACATGCCAGGCGCTATGGCCTGGCATCACCCTCGAGCCGTGAAGGCAAGGTTTGTGGGTGGTGAGTGGATTGTCAACAGTCAGCAGAAAGAAAACCGGCAGCCAGGGCTGCCCTGGAGTCACGTCCCACACATGCTCAGCCCAGGGCGACCGAGGCCCGAGTGCCTGCCGCTCTGCCAGAGCTTGTTGGGTGCCTGCCGTGTGCACGGGGGACTCAGCTGAGAACAAAAGCAGCCCCCCCCTCCCTGGCCCCAGGCAAGGTCAATTCTTCCAGAAAGCAGACCTGAGGCACCCAGGGGCTCAGTGTGCACTGCAAGGACAAGGCCGCCCGGGTGCGGGCGCCTCCCTCACGAGAACCTTTCACCCCTTTGACTTGCAAGGCCCCCCAGCCTCCTGGGACCTGTGTCGCTGGAACCCAGTGCCCTAGGACACCCCTCCCTCCGCACACCGCCTGTCTGAGCTGCCCAGCTCCCCCGTCAGCATCCTCCCCACCTTCTGGTCATTCCCCGCCACTCAACACCCAACCCCCCAGCCCCCAGTGGCCTCTCCCTCCCGTCCCCAAAGCCAAGCAGTCTATGCCTTCAGGCTTCCTCTGAAAAACAGGGCCACGCACATGCTGGGCGGGGACTCAAACAGAAACTGGGTCAGTGTTGAGAAACCTTTATGGCACCTTGAGTAATTTCATGTTTTAGAATCTAACAATAAAGATGTGCGCTTTTGTTTTTTTAATTCTATTTTTCTAGTAATCCATTTTTGCTGTATCTCACAAAATTACTCGTCCACAGTAGGCTGGGGGGAAACAAACCCCTCTTCATGGGTAGAAATGCTGCCCAGAGGCCGGCTCCCAGCCTCCGCCCGGCACCCAACCTGCTGCTCACAGGACCCTGCCCCTGCCTGGGGGTCCGCCTTACGGCACCCCCGCACCGTGCCACCCTTGAGCCCCCCACTCACTGTCCCCGACGGGACGGAGGTCCTCTGGGCCTCTGCTCCCCGCATCGGCCCTTTCAGCCGCTCCAACCTTGGCCTCTGTGGGCCCACCTGACACCCAGGTACAGGCCCAGCCCAGGGCTCCAGCCACAGTCCGCGGCTGGCATCCCATCCAGATGCTCGGTCTTGGGGAGTGCCCCGAGCCCCATCCTGTGCCCCCCTCCCACGGCCCTTGGCTCCCCAAGCATGCGAGGCCCTGACCACCTACTGGAGGCCCCCAGGGCACTGCACTTCCACGTGCATACGGTGCCCGTGCAACAAAGGAGACGAGGCCGTGCCACAGCCTCCCGTCTGCCAGAAGCAGCTCCTCTCCTCCTCACGCTAAGCTCGACACGGACAGTCACCCACCTTCAGTCAGAGCTTCTGCCTCTCTACCCCCTCGACAGAGGCCAGATCCTCGCCCGCTGTGGGACGACTGCTTTGCGAGGCCCCCACTTGCCTACAGCAGCCCCTTCACCCCGAGCCATCTGCTCTCCTGTTTCTCCAACAGGCGAGCTTGAACGAAGCCCCAGAGGCTATTACTCGGGGGCAGGGGGCAGGGGCGGGGGGGGGGGGCAGCCCCACCTCCCCAGAGGCCTGGAGTTCAGGGAGGAGGACGAACAGCACCGGCCTGCAGGCCTGTTCCGGTGCTCTCTCCGCACGGATACCTTCTGTCCGTTTAGGGGGAAGAGGGCGCTGCAGGCTGGTTTGCAAGGTCCCTGCACTTTCAAGAACATCACAGCTGAGCTGGGAACTCAGTGCTGCCCTAAGGATTCTTCCAACTCAGGGGCTGGAAAGCTTTAGGGAGGAATGTGATGGTCTTAAAGACCAGCTTCCCGAGCGGTCAGGCTGCGGCTCCGGACACAGGGGACTTGTTGCTCAAGTCAGCACCCCCCGCTTTAGCCAAGTGATCTCACTCAGCGCGTTTCGTCTCCACGTCACAGCCTTGCTGAGGACCACGCAGGGCAGCGGGGCAGAGTAGGCTTTGCAGTCAGGCTGCTTACGAGCTGCATGATCTCATTTACCACGCACTAGCTGTGTGACCTTAAGCAAGTTACTTAACTTCTCTGTGCCTGTTTCCTCAACTATGAGACATACTCCGACCTAGAGAACCTGGCACAGCACCTGGCACATACGAGGCGTCCACTTAACGATACTGTCCCTCCCCTTCCTGGTGGCAGTGGATGCTGACACAGGGTGTGAAGTTGGGTCCAGAGGGCACAGGCCAAGGACATTACGATAATCCAGGAAGAGGCAGGAGAACCTGCAGTGGGAGGGAAGGGATGCGAATGCTTTCTGTGAAGCAGCAGCACGGCCAGATGCCATGTGTGAACCCCCAACCAGCAGGAGGGGCATCAGGAGGGCTGCGGCGGTGAGGACACGGAGCAGAGAGAAAAGCCTGGCTGTTGGCATGAACTTAAAGCATCGCCACAGAAGAGACACCGTCGCACACCAGCTAGGGTGCTACAGACAGAGCTGGAGCTGCTGGCTGGGCCTGGCGCCCTGTGGGTGGGAACGTGAAGTGGTGCCGCATCCGTGGGAAACAGGATGGCAGTCCCACACGAAGTTAAAACCTGAGTTACCTTATGACCCAGCAATTTCACCCCTGGGTGTGCACCCAGATTTGAAAGCAGAGTCTCGGACATGTAACTGTGCACCATGTTCACTGCAGCATTATTCACGGTAGCCAGAAAGGGGAACAACCCAAACACCCATCGACGGGTGGTGCATAAACACAATGTCGTCCATCCACACAATGGAGTGTCACTCGGACTGAAAAGGACAGAGCTTCTGACACCTGCTATGACACAGATGCACTGTGAGGGCACTGCGCTCAGTGAAATAAGCCAGTCACAGAAGGACAGATACTGCATGATCCCACTTATCCGAGGAAACTGGATCAGTCAAAATCACAGACACAGAGGAGTAAACGTGGTTACCAAGGGCGGGGGCTTAGTGTTTAATGGGGAAGAGTCTCCGTTTGGGATAAACTTCTCGGCTGGATGGTGCAGAGGTTGCATGATGATGCGAGCATGCTCAAAGCAGATGCAGCACACACTTACCAGTGGTGAAAACGGTAAGATTTAGGCGTACTTTACAATTAGGAGCAAAACAAAGAGGTGAGTAATGAGGGTCTTAAATTACATTTAAACGTGAATGGGGGGCACTGGGGAGCGGAGGAAGGTGTCCACATTAATGTGAATTACAGTAAAATGGTTAAAAAAGGGTTTTATAAACAATATACAAGGTGTAGGAAATAAAGTCTGGAAATAAAATTGCAAATTGTTTACTAATTGAAGAATTTAAAACACTGGCAAACGAAAAATTACCAAACAGCAGCAGGACACATGGGTGTCAAAGTCCAACAGGAATTTGGAAAGGGGATCAGCGTCTCAGAATTGATGGAAGCGCCAGTCGGCTGCAGTGACAACTGAGGTTACAGGTAAAAAAGTCTGGTCGTCTGGAGGAGGCGTCCAGAGGAGAAGGGGTGGCAGTGGGGTGAGATGGGGCAGTGGGACAGGCCTGGGCCGTTCCGGGAGGGGCCGATGCACTGCCAGGGGCCACGGAGGAGCGGAGGGCTGTGAAGTGGGTGTGGCCAAGGCAGCAGCTCAGTCCCCACCTCCAGGAAGGGAAGGAGGAGCCAGATGCCAGGAGAAAAATGCCAGGCGAAGAGCTGGGATGAGTTGGGATGAAGGTAAAGACAGGAGACTGGGGCAACGCTTATGGGGAGGGGACCCAGGGGAGGAGATGGGTGCGGCCAGAGGACTTGCGGGAGGTGCGGGGGTGGAGCGAGGACAGTCCGGCCCCATGGACCTCGGGACGCTGCAACCCAGGGCCCAGGGTCTGATCTTAATGAACCCTCACGGGATTCCTGTGCGCACCGAAGCTGCAAGTTGTGGGGAGTGGTTTGCAATGCTGACGGTACAAAGGTCACCAGGAGAGCTCTGAAAAACCAATGCCAAGGATGCCAAGGCTCCGCCCCAGACCAGGGAAAAACTCTGTGGGGAGGGCCCAGGCATCTGATTTTTTTAAAGTCCAGGTTTTTAAACCCCTAATGGGTGGCCTAGATTGGCAACCACTGGTCTAGGGCATTGCAAAGCCGAACATAAGGTCACTAAAATTTGTTGGATCAATCACAACAGCAGCGGCGGGAGACGCCATGGGGAGTAAACGGATGGACGGCAGAAAGGACTGGACAGCAGGTCTGCTGGGTTTAGACCCCAAAGCACCCACCAGTCCAAGGGTGGGACTCGAAGCAGAGACAGGCGAACAGGGGTGGGTGTCAGGAGCGGGGGGCCGGGGATGCAGGGGCGGCAAAGGGCTCATCAGCCCTGAAGCCACGCGCACTCCGCACCCTGCCTCAGGCCCACAGGCGCTAGCTGAGGCCCAGCTCGCTGTGATTTCTCAGGTCAGGGACAGGAAGCCGGAATCTGCACTTCTAACGAAGCCCCGGGCAGTGCTGCAGCCCAGAGCCACACTGGAGCCCCCTCCCTGGGCCAAGGGACACACAGGACTCCTCCCAAGGCCAGCTCCACCCCTGCGCCTTGGGGATCACTTCCAGAGGCTGTTTTCTGCACTGTGTCACCTTCACTGCAGTTCAGCCTGGCCGGGAGCAGAGCCGGGGTGAAAGGGGAGAGAGGGACTCAAGCCAGAACAGGGCTCAGAGAAGACAGAACGGAACAGGCCTCAGAGGGCCTGAGACCCTGCCCCTCAGGGTCTGGCCCTGCGCCGGCGTCTCTCCCGACCCACCATGGCAACTCAGCACTGCGTTCTGCTCATATGTTGCTCTCGTCCAGCCTTTCTGCCCTGCTTTTCTCCCTTTACTGTGAAGTCTGCAGACAAAGCCGTATTTTTCCTCCTGTCCTGTTAGTAAGTACGCGAGCACCAGACGCACAGAAGGGATTTAATAAATACTTACTGAGAAGGTGACTGCGAGTTAGCCTGTTTTCATCTTAGTTCCTGGGGCTGGGCCACGTCCTTGCCTTCCTCCTGCCGACTCAATTCCTCCCCAAAGCAAAAGCTGTGGACACGCTCCAAGGAACCAACTGCAAGGCTCTAAAAAATAACACCCAGCCTTAACTGGCCAGAACAGCTCCGCCATCCTGCCACTTGCTGTCCGGAATGAGGTTCAGACCCAAGCAGCTAGGAGCGGGCAGTGCTTTTCCAAGTCGGAAGACATCTCAAAGGCACCTGAACTGGTACCCACGTCAGGGATGCAGAGGCGGTGGGGCTTCAGAACACAACAGCGAAATCGGGAGACTTTCCAGCTGCCTCCTTGGCTAGTATATCACCGTCCATCTTTCACTCAAGATTTTTGCTAGAATTGCCTAAGGAAACTAAAGGAGTGAACCCTGGTAGCAGAAAGGGAACAAAAACAGGAGCACATATGTTCCCCTTTTAAAAACCCAAAGGAAAACCATGAGGCCAGGAAACAGATCTCCAGGATGCAGTTGGGGGGAGGGGACAGGGTGGGCTGCGGCAGCCCGGACACTCAGCCCGGACACTCGGCCCAGAGGCATTTCTCCCAAAGTCCTCTCCACAAAGTTTCAGGGTGAAGGTCGCCTCCAAGGGCCTGACCCTGGGTTAATCTCACCCTGGAGGTGCCACTTGTTTATAAAATTAAGACATCTTCCCTCCCAATGACAGGAATAGGTTTAGAGACAAAAGCCATTACTGTCTAACAAGACCTCTGGATGTTTCCAAATGTCAAAATGGAAAGTTCTGGGCTTCCCTGGTGGCGCAGTGGTTGAGAGTCTGCCTGCCAATGCAGGGGACGCAGGTTTGTGCCCTGGTCCGGGAGGATCCCACATGCCGCGGAGCGGCTGGGCCCGTGAGCCGTGGCCGCTGAGCCTGCGCGTCCAGAGCCTGTGCTCCGCAGCGGGAGAGGCCGCAACGGTGAGAGGCCCACGTACCGCAAAAAAAAAAAAAAAAAGGAAAGTTCTGTCAGTATTTTGAGACTAACCCGCATTGATCACTCATGGCTGGCTTCCTTCCTTTTCCCTAAATCTTCCCCACCAGCTTTCTTTTCACGCTCCCATCTATCTAAAGTAAGCACGGGTATGGTACCCATGGGGCTTAACAAGTGTAAATGTCAAACAATGATTCTGTAAACAGGGATAGATTAACACCATCTTATGGACCAGGTTTTGAAACAGAGTTGACCAGTGGAAGACACTTTGTTTTGGTCGCAAGGAGATAAATCTGGGAAACACCCTAAAGGCATTCAGCTAAGAGCTAAATTCCTACTAAAAAGTCAATCTCTGGCTAAAACTGTCAGAGCATTCTGGCCTTCATTTGGTGAGGAATTCATGTCATAGTAGGAGGGGTTCCAGTTGGGAATCCAAAAGTTAGAAATCAAACTTTACACACACGTATTCATACGAGCACACACAGGTCCACACATCAGGATGCAAAGGGGGCCAAGGCCAGGGTCCTGGCCACCTGCCCCCAGCCCCGCCCAGGCTGAGGGGACTGAGAGTCAAGCAAGTCAAACACTCCGACTGGCATCACATCAAGTTCGGGGTTTACTAACAACTTCCACTTTAAAGTTCATTTTTGGGGGGTTTCAAAAAACACATGGAAATGCAACTACTCAACTAGAAAATGTGATTGACATAGTGTTTTATAGGAAAAGTGTTTTGTATGGGGGACTGACTGCACTGTGAACACAGTTCTTAAAAAGGACAAGGGCTGAAGTCTCAAAAATATATACCAATATATCAATGGAGATAATGTTACAACAAACAACTGAAGGTCATGAAGGTCACGGCCCAGAAAGTGATAAACCTGAGGGGGAACAGATCTGGAAACTGGGACTGTCTGTGGTAGCATTTCTACTGAAAGGTATTACTTACAAGGATAAAACAGGCCAGGAATGTTTGTAACCTAAGGCTCCAGCTAACTGATAATAGGCGGCTCCTCTTCATCTCTCCTCCCCCTCCCCCAACAACAAACACCCTCCCAGGAACTGGGAAGGAAAACTAAATTGGGAGGGAGGAGAGGACCGCTCAGTGTCCAAGCCTCCAGCCCGGCGCAGGCGCACACTTCACTCACGGGCCGGGTGGTCTGGGTTTGGGTGAGGCGCTGTTTGTGCAAGCGCCTGGGCTGGTGAGGGTGGCCCCGGGCTGGGTGCAGAAGGTGGGGCCCACAGGCCTGGTGGGAAAGAGTGTGTGATCCCCAGACGCCGCCTGGACCCACCAGCCAGCTTCGTTACTGCTCAGCTTCTCTGCAGAGCCCCCGTCACCGGCGCGGGGCCCACCCTGTCCCCACGTCCCCACCCCGTCCCCGCCCCGTGCGTGGCCCGCGGGGACCATGTGGGCTGAGATGGGGCTGCCTTTTTAGGTGACGGCCCTGGGGCCTAATTCAAACCTCTGTCCTGATGGGAGTTTGCCCCGATGATGAAAGTGACACAGGACACACACAACTCACACGTATCACCTTGCTATTTTAAGAATGTACTTTATACAAAATAACCAGTTCATATGGAAATAAATCTACAGACCTCCAAGGATCAAAAAGCTTTTGAAAACGTTCTTTTAAAAAATTATCCAACACACAGTATAGAACTAACTATTGAGGTAAGTGTGGCTCTCAGTGAAACAGGGAATCAGCAGACCAGACAAAATATACACAATATAAAAATAAATAGCATTCCCCTTTCCAGTACTGGCCAGGAAAGCCCACGGGCTTCTGCAGCAGGGGAGCCAGGCAAGAGCCCCAGCTGGGGAGAGGGGCAGCGTTCAGTAACTCACTCCCGAACCCACCTACCCTTTTCAAAACCACAGGTCAGCTAGCTGGTTTGAGGCGTTTCTACATCAGCCCCCAGGGCAGAATGAGGGAGAGACCAGTGGGCAGGCAGCCCGCGGACAGACTGCTCGGCAAGGGCCTGCAAAGCAGTGGGGATGAAGAGCGGCCAGCCTCAAGCGAGACGACGCAGGGCAGGGGAGGCCCGTGTCCCAGCAGAGTCCAGTCACGGGCTCAGCCCCTGGCTGGGGACCCCGCACCCCAGCAGCCGCGGCCCGACGCCCCAACTCCCACACGACCCGATTTCTGAGGTGGGCATCCCAGTCCTTCCGCTGGACTCTGAACGCCCTGGATGCCGCCGTTCTGTGACGGTCCCTGCCTCGGGGCGACTGGGTTAGGGTTTCACGGGAAATTTCAAACCAGGACTTGAGAGCAGTGTGTAGCGGTAGATAGGAACTTCCTTTAAAAAGTGAGAAAAAAGCTCAGCCCAGGTGACGCTGGCTGTCCTGGACAGCACGCAGCCCACTCCCGGACCCGGCAGAAACTAAGACAAGTGATGACCCAGCAGATAACCCGCGCGACAGAGACCTGTACGCCCAGTCACGAGAACGCTGCCAGGCTCCGTGGGCCAGGCTGGCTGAGGGCCGAAGGCTTTCAAGCAACATGTAAGTTTTCCTGTTCAGAGGCACCCGGGGCCCCAGGTAGGGCGTCCTGCTGATAACAGGCCAGTGTGTCCCCCACCCCTACCCCCTGCAAGGGAGAGGGTGCAGCAGCTTTAGTTTCACTTTTAAAAGGTGGCATGAGAAAAGTGTTATGAACAGGATCCTGTGTGTCTGTCCTTACTTAGTCTTCTTATGTTTTTACTGTAATAAATTTTAGCCAAGAGCTAATTTTAAATGGACAGACTCTGAGGGGAAAAAACCCCAAGCCAGACACCTTCCAAAAGGCTCTGCTTTTCTCTCTGGATCTTTTATTTCCCTGGGTCCTGGGAAGACAGTTTCTAACCAAGGTCAGCGGTGGACGTG
Organism: Monodon monoceros; assembly: GCF_005190385.1. Lineage (NCBI taxonomy): Eukaryota > Metazoa > Chordata > Mammalia > Artiodactyla > Monodontidae > Monodon > Monodon monoceros. The sequence goes on from NW_021703783.1 coordinate 511,956, forward strand.
AAGTCCTCCTGGCCCCTGACAGGCGGCAGTAGCCCCAGGGGAAGGTCCCTCTGGGACCTCCTCCCAAGCCACGTTCCAGCTGGGAGGAGCGCAAGGGCCCGGCCGGGGACGGCCCTACCGGCCAAGGGACGCAGCCGGCTCACCACAGTAACCACGTGGGGCTCCACTCCCTCCGCACCCCCTCAGTGTCCACTCACCCAGAAGGGAGGCTCCTGTCCTGTCCACAGCTCCTTGGGCAGCGGGTGATGGGGGAGGGGCTGCGGCGGGGGGAGCAGAGCAACCCAAGGCTCCGAGGCCCCCAGGCGGAAGGAGAGGGTGGAATCGCTGTGGTCCCTCCTGGTCCTGCCCTGGGCTGGTTCGGCTCAAGGTAGGGGTGCCCACAGCCTCGCATCCAAAGCAGCTTCAAGGCCAGCGGGGAGAAGGCTCTGGGCCTAGACCAGCTACACAAAGCTGCGGTCTCCCCTCCCAGCTGGCGCACAGACACGCGGGGAAGCACAGTGTCCTGGGCACGGTCCTTCACAGCTCGGGGGCCAACCTGGACCTGCCCGCAACCCTACCCCATCCTTCCCAAGGGGCGACGCTGACCTCCCCACCCCGAACCACATCACGCCCGTGACAGCGTTCTAACAAGAACCAGGATCCAATGAGAACACAGCCCCCAAACTCACTCCATCTAAAAGCACGCCACATTTTAGTCTGGTAAGGAAAAATTCGTGTTTCTGTGCAGCGTGTCTGGGAGGCGTCCGCATTCCCAGCGCTCAACCTGCCCAAGCCTCGTGCGCCCCGCAGGTCAGCATCCACGCGTTTGGAGCTGGTGCCTGGGTTCCACGTGGACAACAGGGATGTTTCCAACTTGTTTCTTTTCCTGCTGAAAGCGCAGGTTTATTCCAGCTTCATCAAGGACGCTAGGACTGGAGGCAAGGTTTTCCCGGCCTCTCACACAGCTGAATTTATAAGAAACAAGTGCAAATCAACCAACCAATGTTTTATGGAAGCTTTTCTACTAACCCAAAGGCATGCTTGAAAAATACACTATTCTTTACAGAAACCTGTTAACTTGAGGGCATCGTCCTTAGTTGTTTTTTTTTTCTTTTGTCCTTTGTGGGATATTCGAAAGTTTAAAACATATGAGTCCTAACTTTGGTGGCATCTCAGCTAAAATCAAAGAATGCTAAACAGGGAGAATCCAGTGTCGTTGGCTTCTAAAACTGTAATAAAGTAACTTAATACTGTAAAACAGTTTTCTATCACAGACAAACAAGTGATTTCAAGAACTTGCTCTTGATAGCTATTTTAAATCACCATGACTTATTTTACTATGATTCACATAAAATGAATAAAAACTATATATACTGAAATATTCCTAAATTCAAGCTGTAAATCTATAGAATACATTTTCCTATTAAAAACTGTGCAGCTTCTTTATTGATACTAAACATATACAAACCTGAGTAGTCACTGCCACAAACTGGGATTCGTGCCAGGAAGCTTGTGGCGTCTTCTAGACCACAGTCCCGGCAGGCCTGTGATGGGGACAGGTCACCTCACTTTCTAACGAGCAAATGCTCCTGATACTGGTTCACAACTACCTGGCGGGGCAGCTGGCCAACCAGGAGGGGCGCCACTGTGTTGGATCAGGACCTGGGCGCCAAGCCAGGGGGCTGCCCCTCAGGCTGACAGGAAGAGCCCGTTAGAGGAAACAGGGCAGCCTTGCCTGCTCTCTCCTCCAGCTCCCAAATGTGAGTGGGTCAGGGCTGTAAACAGAGGAGGGTCAGCAGGGCTGCAGGCCCACCAGCCAGACTCCATCCCCACCACCCGCCCTGCAGGCTTTATGTACAATACATTCACCACCAACGACAGAAATCATCTTAAAGGCAACATGAAAACTCTGTAAACTGGACCCAGCTCCAAACACATCCAACACGAGTAGTCCCTTCCCCAAACGTATACCTGAGTGCAGCTGCCATGACAGCCCACCAGCACCGCCCCCCCAGGTCAGGATGATCTTCCCTGAACAAGAGTCTCAGGGTCTGGAAAAGCCACCAGAGTCCAGCCCATCTGGTCTCCACTCTCGCCCAGGACCTTGCGAGCAGGTGCGATGGTGAGGAGGGGCGTCCAGGCTCTGGGACGCACGAAGTGATGCCAGTGACGGGAGAGGTGGGTGGGGCTGCGCCCCCCTCCTCCCCATTCTCCACCCTCGTCATATGCAGCTTTCTGTTTCCCTGGGGCTTGTTTCCTCCTTGGACTAGCTCTGAGGGAAGCAAAATAAAGACAATTTAAACAAAATTAACGTGTTAACTGTTAAAAACAATTAAGCTCAAGCACTCCTCTCCATCTGGGGAAACAGCCTGATCTGGCTTTGTCAGCCAGTTCTGCTGGAGTGAGGGCTCTGAATCCTGGACCGCCCGACTCACAGCTCAGCCCTGTAGCGGCCAAGGACTCCTGCCTCCAGGGAGGCCGGGTCGGGGCAGGGGAGAGAGAGCCGGCACGGGCAGCTCAAGGCATGGCGCGCAGCACTGTGGACCAGCCTCTCCCAGATGAAGTAGGTGGGGAGGGTAAAACAGACAAGGGATCGTATCCAAGAAATGCTGGCAGCCAGCCTGGGAAAAGGGAGTTTAAATAATCCCCAAACAGCTGGTGCCGTAAGAACAGGAATAAGGGACTCGCCAGTACGGGAGGGAAGCTGCTTCCGAGGCCCCGTCAGCTGGAGTGCTTGGGCCGGGCCCTCCCCGGCTGCCCACAGGACACAAAGCCCTTTCTGGGGACAGTCCCTGCATCGACAGCAACAAACTCAAGTCCTTACTTCCTGCCACCTGGAAGAATGAGAAGACCTCTGATATTTCATCATTCTGACCTGATCGAGAGGAAGTGTTGGGGGCTTATGTGGTGGCAGCCCCTCCTGTGGCGCTGCTGGTGCCGGCGTCTTTGGGAACGAGGGCCGGGACTGGGCCGGGTGCATCTGCAGTCTAGAGACGTAAGTAAGGAACGGTTAAGAATGAGCGAAGACAGACTCAGTGCAAAGGAAAAAACCTTTAATTGTGAAAAGTCTCACACAGACTCTGCCTTGACTACCCAGGAGATCAACACTGCACACTGACACAGGTGCTTCCAAGTGTGGCGGGTGAGAGATGCCTGACACCACCTGTGCAGGACTCCTGACAAAGGTGTGCAATGTGACTCTGAACATGAGAAAACAACGAGAAGAATCCAGGGTCTGGGGCACTCTGACAGCAGAAGTGGCCTCCGGACTTTGAAAAACAAAGAAAGCAAAGCCAACGTTGTAAATTAAGAGACTACACAGGCACAGCAACCGAACGTAGACCCATGAACCTTGAATGAATCCTGAATGGGGAAAAAAATCAAAAAGAAGCAGAGCTACAAGGACACTCTGCGGACAACTGAAGAAATCCAATAAGGCCTCCATCAGACCAGCTGACGCTACTTCCTTTGCTGGGGTAATGGCCTGGGGCTGTGCTCCAGGAGGACAGAGACAAAGATAAGACAAGAAACATAACAGGTATTCAGGGAGGCATAAAGCAAATGCGGAAAGGTCTTCTGAGGCTGGCCCTGGGACACTCGGGTTCTTAAGGTGGATGGTGCTGGTTTTATGGTGAGGCTTTTTCAAGACATTTGACTTGAAAACTTCCTGGATGACAGATTACCCGGGTGGGTCTATCAGAATTCTCATGGGGACAGTAATGTAACTTGCCCTAGTTCTGGATAAACCTAGTTTTTTCATTCAGTGTTAAAGGAAGAAATGAGAGGCAAGGAGTAAGCCTGGGACACCACCTGTGACCGCCCACCCCAGGTCTGAGACCCCTTCACCCAGGTGAGAGCCTCTGCCTACAGCTCCCAAACGCTGGCCATCAGGTGTCCAAAATCTAACTGAATGGTCACTTAAATGCCAATTCACTTTCACGAGGGAAAAAACCACCACAGACAAAACTGGACTCCAAAGCTAGCACCTTCCCAGTAAGTCCCCAGCACCCACAACCCACACGCTCTTCCCGCGCCCACACCACGCACACCACCTTCATTACCAAGGCCATTTTTCTTTGTTAAAACTACCATCTACTCTTTTTTTCCCGAGAAAACAGCCCTCTGTGCAGCCTTACCCGGACGGTCTGTACATCTCCTGGAAAGGCACCCTCACCCCACTTCCAGGGCCCATCTGTTCCATCATCACAGCCTGGAAGTGGCCCAGGCCCTCTTCTGGATAGCGGTAGAGGGGGCACTCGGGGGACAGGCCATTGGGCTGGGCCACCACTGGGCGGTGAGGTGGGTGAGCAGCCGTGGGGGAGGAGTAAGCCCTGGGCTGGAAATGCCCGGCCGGCCGCTGCGGCGGGTAAGGAGGCCCCGCGTGCAGCATCACCCCGTGCGGGGGGCAAGCAGACGAACCGAAGCCCACCCCCGAGCTCAGCGGTGCAGGGGGCGTTCCGTAGAGATACTCGCTGGCTGACAGTGAACTCTGCCGCTTGGTAGCTGCATTGTGGTTGTCCAGATCTAAAAATTCTTTGGGACTCTCTGGCCTCTCCATAGACTCATCCTGCTTCTCCTCTGGGCCGGGATTCTGCCCATCAGCTGTCTTGGCGACCACGGCGTCCACCCGCGCGGGGGAACTTAAGGCAGTGCTCAGTGCCTCGCAGCCCTGCAGCCCGGCCCCAACGCTCTTATCGACGAAGAGGGGCCTGGCAGGGGCAGGCTGAGCCGGCGGGGGGCCGCTCGGGCTTCCCGGGGCAGGGAGGTGTCTCTGCCAGTCTGAAAAGCCCTGTGGACACGAGTAATAAGGAGTCCGCGGGTAGTGATGGTAGGAAGGCTGAGGTGGCGGCTGGTAGGGGTACCTCATTCCCTGGTGGGGGCGGTACCGGGGGAAGACTCCAGAATGAGGGTCGTGGGACGGAAACGCCCGAGGGGGAAAAGGCTGAGGGTGCGGGGCTGAGGGCTTGCCCCCCATCACGGGGCCCACAGCCTGCAGGCCTGGGCCGACATGGTACCGTGCGGTGGAGCTGGGGTACTCCAGGCCAGGCGCATACAGGGGGGTGCACGTGGGCTCGGCGGGTGGCATGGCCTCTGGTGGCACTCTGCCCTTGCCCTCGGACCCACACGGGGAGGCTTCCACCCTCAGTCCGTTTTCAGGCAGTGCCCCCGGGTCAGCTAGGGCGCACCCCTGGGCGGCTGGGCCTGCGAAGCCGCTCCCCGAGAGCCAGGCGCCCCTGCCCGCGCTCACTGGGCAACTGTCTCCAGGCTCCGAGGACTCGTGCCTGAGCTCTGGGCCATCCGAATCCCTTCCCTGGGGCGAGCTCCGCCTGGCACAGTCGGCCTGCAGTGGGGGCGCGGGGTGAGGTAGCTGCTTGAGGAACGCCCCCTCCAAAGCACCAACACCGGCTGGTTTCTCCTCGAGCCCAGGCAAGGGATCTGCTGCAAGAAAAACGGAGACAAAGTTGCACCTCGGGAGCTGAAACCTTAGCATATGATAGGCAGTCAGACAATGTGGACGTGGGGCCCCGGTGGTGACACCCTGATTCCCCCAACCCAGACCAGGGCTAAGGCTCTGCAGCTCCTGCAAGATCTGCCAGAGGCCTCGCAATCCCTTCTGCACTAGCAAGGGGGTGCAATCCGTGTGCCTGACTCCAAGGACATGTGAAACATGGACGGAGGGTGCGCTGGCGCTGGAACTGCAGGCCTGGTTGGGAGGCTGTGGCCTGACAGTGAGAAAGAGGGACCTGGCATGAGGACACCAGGAATGCCGGAACCCGACCTCTGCCGTCAGGACACCTGCCCCAAGGGAGTAGGGACCAGGTTCTGTTCCCCACCACACACTCAGTCATTCACACAAAACGGGGCTCAATCAGTATTTGCTGAATGGATGAAAATACACGTCTTGTCTGGGCATCTTGAAAACAGGACGCCGACAGTGTTAACACTCAAAAGGCATCTTCAGCATGTTACAGAAATTTAATAGACAACCAAACTAAATTACTAGACTCAAATGCTTAATTACAAACTCAGAATTCTTTTCCTTGCTATTGTGTTTAGCCATAAACACGTCTTATTATTATGATCTCTGAGGTAGGGCAGAGTGTGCCCAGAGGTGGTCACAATACGATTCTGGTGAGACCTTAAGGACAAGATCAAGAATTCATGACTTAAGATCAACTAGGATCACAGGCTCCTGATAAACTAATGCTGGCTTTAAAGATCAAAGGTACAAGCTATACAATGATAATGAAAGTGTGCACTTTTCATCATTCAGTCAACATAAAACATGGCAACACCTCACACCACACACAAAAATAAACAATAAACAAGTAGGACCTAATGAAACTTACAAACTTTTGTACAGCAAAGGAAACCATAAACAAAACGAAAAGACAACCTATGGATTGGGAGAAAATATTTGCAAATTATGCGACCAACAAGGGCTCAATTTCCAAATATACAAACAGCTCATACAACTCAACATAAAAACAAACCAATCAAAAAATGGGTACAAGACATAAATAGACATTTCTCCAAAGAAGACATACAGATGGTCAAGAGGCACCTGAAAAGATGCTCAACATCACTAATTATTAGAGAAATGCAAATCCAAACTACAAAGAGGTATCACCTCACACTGGTCCGAATGGCCATCATTGAAGAGGTCTACCAATAATAAATGTTGGACAGGATGTGGGGAAAAGAGAACCCTCCTACACTGATGGTGGGAATGTAAATTGATGCAGCCACTATGGAGAACGGTATGAAGGTTCCTTAAAAAACTAAAAATAAAGTTAACGTATGATCCTGCAATCCCACTCCTGGGCATATATCTGGAGACAACCATAATTCGAAAAGACACATGCACCCCAATGTTCGCTGTAGCACTATTTACAATAGCCAAGACACAGAAGCAACCTAAATGTCCATCGACAGATGAATGACTAAAGAAGATGTGGTATATGTACACAATGGAATACTACTCAGCCGTAAAAAAGAATGAAATAATGCCATTTGCAGCAACATGGATGGACCTAGAGATTGTCACACTAAGTGAAGTCAGAGAAAGACAAATACCATATGATATCACTTATATGTGGAACCTATAATATGACACAAATAACCTTATCTATGAAACAGAGTCACAGACATAGAGAACAGATGTGGCTGCCAAGCGCGAGGGGAAGTGGGGGACAGATGGATTGGGAGTTTGGGATTAGCAGATGCAAATTATTACATACAGGACAGATGAACAACAAGGTCCTACTGTATAGCACAGAGAACTATATTCTATATCCTGTGATAAACCATCATGGGAAAGAATGTATTTATTTGTGTAACTGAATCACTGCTGTATAGCAGAAATTAATACAACATTGTAAATCAACTACACTTCATTAAGATAATAAAATGCAAACAAAACAAACAAAAATCCATGGCAACTAACAGACAGACTGCTCCAAGGTTTGGTCCTGGGACTTTTCCTCCAAAGCTGTGAATTCCAGACATGTCTGAAATCATTACTGGAAAATTTTGCTAAAGCTGGTATTCACGGAACGGGGCTTTCCTCCAAAGAAACACTAAACGGAAGTTTGAGTTCTAGGTCCACCCCCAACTTTACATGGAATCGTCACCATATTTTGCACAAGTCCAGGTGTCCCCCACTCTCTCACATGCAACACAGGCTAGATGTCTATCCCAGAAACAAGCATTAAGCACACAGAGCAGTCCTGTCACCTTTCTCCTGCACTTTTACGTTTACTCGCTTAAATGGCATTTCTGAGAAACCCCTTCAAGACTGGCTGCTCTCACTAACTACTCTTCATTCCCAGCAGCACAGATACGCACCCGAGGAGAGCAGAATGGAGAGGACTGGACGTGAAGTAAAACACTGGAAATGTATTTCCCATGGGTAACTTTCAGGACAGCAATTTTTAAGTGGGGCTGGATAATGCAGGGGTTGAGGACACAAACGCTGGACCTGGTGCGTCTGCTTCAAACCCCAGGACCCACCCAACCACCCCTGTCCCCAGCACTAGATGAAGGCAAATAACCATCTTTGTGCCTTAGAATTTCTATCTATAAAAACGACGATGATAAGAAAACCTCCCTCAAAGGCTTGCTCTGAGAATTCAGAGGGTCAGTATGGGTAGAAGTCTCAAAAAGAGTGCCTGGTACTGTAAGCACTGCCCCTGTGCAGCGATGGTCATCACAAAAATCCTTCTGACCAGGACTGGCTCAACCCAGCGTAACTTAAGAAAAAGAGGCTGGAGGCCAGTCTACATTTTGTACAACAGTCTGTGTTAAAAGGTGAGTCATCTTGAGCTGAGTGTCCTGTGCGGAGCTTCAGCGCACGTCCTGAGCTGAAGTGTCGGCTCAGCCATTTCACGAGGAACTCTGGTCTGAAGGGCCGGTGGCAAGGCCTCTGCATGGGGCCCGCTATGAGCAAGTGAATCAGACTAATAAGCACAAAGGGGAAAAGGTGGATGGGCCAGGCGTGAAGTGAGATGGCCAGATTCATGTCCTTTCCAGAGGAAATGGGGACCCTCTCTAGCAACAGCAGGTGTGAAGAGAGAGGACCTTCAAGATGGCAGGGGAGTAAGACATGGAGCTCACCTTCCTCTCCACAAATATATCAAAAAATACATCCACATGTGGAACAACTTGTGCAAAATTACTGAATGCTGGCAGAAGACGTCAGACTTCCCAAAAGCCGTGTGGCCGACAGGGTCTTCGTGCTCTGGCCAGCTGTCAGGCCTGAGCCTCTGAGGTGGGAGAGCCAGGTTCCGGACACTGGACCACCAGACCTCCAGGCCCCAAGTAGTATCCACCGGCGAGAGCTCTCCCAGAGATCTCCATCTCAACACTAAGACCCAGCTCCACTCAATGAACAGATAGCTCCAGTGCTGGACACACTATGCCAAACAACTAGCAAGACAGGAACACAACCCCACCCATTAGCAGAGAGGTTGCCTAAAATCATAATAAGGTCACAGACACCCCAAAACACACCACCGGATGCAGTCCTGCCCACCAGAAAACAAGATCCACCCTCAACCACCAGAACACAGGCACCAGTCCCCTCCACGAGGAAGCCTACACAACCCACCGAACCAACCTTACCCACTGGGAGCAGACACCAAAAACAACAGGAACTACGAACCTTCAGCCTGTGAAAAGGAGACCCAAAACACAGTAACTTAAGCAAAATGAGAAGACAGAGAAACACACAGCAGATGAAGGAGCAAAGTAAAAACCCACCAGACCAAACAAATGAAGAGGAAATAGGCAGTCTACCTGAAAAAGAATTCAGAGTAATGAGCGTAAAGATGATACAAAATATTGGAAATAGATTGGAGAAAATACAAGAAACGTTTAACAAGGACCTAGAAGAACTAAAGAGCAAACAAATGATGAACACCACAATAAATGAAATTAAAAATTCTCTAGAAGGAATCAATAGCAGAATAACTGAGGCAGAAGAATGCATAAGTGACCTGGAAGATAAAATAGTGGAAATAACTACCAAAGAGCAGAATAAAGAAAAAAAGAATGAAACGAATTGAGGACAGTCTCAGTGAGGACAGTCTCAGAGACCTCTGGGACAACATTAAACGCAAAACTTCCCTAATATGGGAAAGGAAATAGTCAATCAAGTCCAGGAAGCGCAGAGAGTCCCATACAGGATAAATCCAAGGAGAAACACGCCAAGACACATATTAATCAAACTATCAAAAATTAAATACAAAGAAAAATACTGACAGCAGTAAGGGAAAATCAACAAATAACATACAAGGGAATCCTCATAAGGTTAACAGCTGATCTTTCAGCAGAAAGTCTGAAAGCCAGAAGGGAGTGGAAAGGCACATTTAAAGGGATGAAAGGGAAAAACCTACAACCAAGATTACTATACCCAGCAAGGATCTCATTCAGATTCGACGGAGAAATTAAAACCTTTGGAGACAAGTAAAAGCTAAGAGGATTCAGCACCACCAAACCAGCTTTATAACAAATGCTAAAGGAACTTCTCTAGGCAAGAAACATAAGAGAAGGAAAAGACCTACAATAACAAACCCAAAACAATTTTAAAAAATGGTAATAGGAACATACATATTAATAATTACCTTAAATGTAAATGGATTAAATGCTCCAACCAAAAGACACAGACTGGCTGAATGGATACAAAAACAAGACCCGTGTATAAGCCGTCTACAAGAGACCCACTTCAGACCTAGAGACACATACAGACTGAAAGTGAGGGGATGGAAAAAGATATTCCATGCAGATGGAAATCAAACGAAAGCTGGAGTAGCAATCCTCTTATCAGACAAAAGAGACTTTAAAACAAAGACTATTAGAAGAGACAAAGAAGGACACTACATAATGATCAAGGGATCGATCCAAGAAGAAGATATAACAATTGTAAATTTTATGCACCCAACATAGGAGCACCTCATTACATAAGGCAAATGCTAACAGCCATAAAAGGGGAAACTGACAGTAACACAATCATAGTAGGGGACTTTAACACCCCACTTTCACCAATGGACAGACCATCCAAAATGAAAATAAATAAGGAAACACAAGCTTTAAATGACACATTAAACAAGATGAACTTAATTGCTATTTATAGGACACTCCATCCAAAAACAACAGAATACACTTTCTTCTCAAGTGCTCATGGAACATTCTCCAGGACAGATCATATCTTCGGACACAAATCAAGCCTAAGTTTAAGAAAACTGAAATCGTATCAAGCATCTTTTCCGACCACAACGCTATGAGACTAGATATCAATTACAGGAAAAAGCCTGTAAAATATACAAACACAAACAAACGGAGGCTAAACAATATGCTACTAGATAACCAAGAGATCAATGAAGAAATCAAAGAGAAAATCAAAAGATACCCAGAAACAGGGCTTCCCTGGTGGCGCAGTGGTCGAGAGTCCGCCTGCCGACGCAGGGGACGCGGGTTTGTGTCCCGGTCCGGGAGGATCCCGCATGCAGCGGAGCGGCTGGGCCCGTGAGCCATGGCCACTGAGCCTGCGCGTCTGGATCCTGTGCTCCGCGACGGGAGAGGCCACAACAGTGAGAGGCCCGCGTACCGCAAAAAGAAAAGAAAAAACAAACACAAACAAATGACAATGAAAACACGACGACCCAAAACCTATGGGATGCAGCAAAAGCAGTTCTAAGAGGGAAGTTTATAGCAATACAATCCTACCTCAAGAAACAAGTAAAATCTCAAATAAACAACCTAACCTTACACCTAAAGCAATCAGAGAAAAAAGAACAAAAAAATCCTCAAAGTTAGCAGAAGGAAAGAAATCATAAAAATCAGATCAGAAATAAATAAAAAAGAAATGAAGGAAACGATAGCAAAGATAAATACAACTAAAAGCTCATTTTTTGAGAAGATAAACAAAATTGATAAACCATTAGCCAGACTCATCAAGAAAAAAGGGAGAAGGCTCAAATCAGTAGAATTAGAAATGAAAAAGGAGAAATAACAACTGTCACTGCAGAAATACAAAGGATCATGAGAGATTACTGCAAGTAACTATATGCCAATAAACTGGACAACCTGGAAGAATGGACAAATTCTTAGAAAAGCACAACCTTCCGAGACTGAACCAGGAAGAAACAGAAAATATAAAACAGACCAATCACAAGCACTGAAATTGAAACTGTGATTAAAAATCTTCCATCAAAGAAAAGCCCAGGACCAGGTGGCTTCACAGGTGAATTCTATCAAACATTCAGAGAAGAGCTAACACCTATCCTTATCAAACTCTTCCTAAATACAGCAGACGGAGGAACACTCCCAAACTCATTCTATGAGGCCACCATCACCCTGATACCAAAACCAGACAAAGATGTCACAAAAAAAGAAAACTACAGGCCAGAATCTCTGATGAACATAGATGCAAAAGTCCTCAACAAAATACCAGCAAACAGAATCCAACAGCACATTAAAAGGATCATACACTATGATCAAGTGGGGTTTATCCCAGGAATGCAAGGATTCTTCAGTATATGCAAATCAATCAGTGGGATACACCATATTAACAAATTGAAGGATAAAAACCATATGATCAGAAAAAGATGCAGTAAAAGCTTTTGACAAAATTCAACACCCATTTATGATAAAAACTCTCCAGAAAGTAGGCACAGAGGGAACTTACCTCAACATAATAAGGGCCATATATGACACACTCACAGCCAACATCGTTCTCAATGGTGAAAAACTGAAACCATTTCCTCTAAGATCAGGAACAAGACAAGGTTGTCCACTCTCACCATTACTGAACATAGTTTTGGAAGTTTTAGCCACAACAATCAAGAGAAGAAAAAGAAATAAATGGAACCCAAATCGGAAAAGAAGTAAAACTGTCAGTGTCTGCAGATGACATGATACTACAGATAGAGATCCTACAGATGCTACCAGAAAACTACTAGAGCTAATCAATGAATTTGGTAAAGTAGCAGGATACAAAATTAATGCACAGAAATCTCTTGCACTCCTATAAACTAATGATGAAATATCTGACAGAGAAATTAAGGAAACCCTTTCATTTATCACTGCAACAAAAAAGAATAAAATACCTAGGAATAAACCTACGTAAGGAGACAAAAGACCTTATGACAAAAATTACGGATGACACAAACAGATGGAGAGATATACCATGTTCTTGGATTGGAAGAATCAATATTGTGAAAATGACTATACTACCCAAAGCAATCTACAGATTCAATGCAATCCCTAGCAAACTACCAATGGCATTATTCACAGAATGAGAACAAAAAATTGCACAATTTGTATGGAAGCACAAAAGAGCCCGAACAGCCAAAGCAATCTTGTGAAAGAAAAACAGAGCTGGAGGAATCAGGCTCCTGGACTTCAGACTATACTACATAGCTACAGTAATCAAGACAGTATGGTACTGGCACAAAAACAGAAATATAGGTCAATGGAAAAGGACAGAAAGCCCAGAGATAAACCCACGCACATTTGGTCACCTTATCTTTGATAAAGGAGGCAAGAATATACAATGCTTAAAAGACAGCCTCTTCAATAAGTGGTGCTGGGAAAACTGGACAGCTACATGTGAAAGAATGAAATTAGAACACTCCCTAACACGGTACACAAAAACAAACTCAAAATAGATTAAAGACTTAAAGCCAAACACTATAAAACTCTTAGAGGAAAACATAGGCAGAACACTCTATGACATAAATCAGAGCAAGATCCTTTTTGACCCCCCTCCTAGAGAAACGGAAATAAAAACAAAAACATACAAATGGGACCTAATAAAACTTAAAAGCTTTTACACAGCAAAGGAAACCATAAACAAGATGAAAAGACAACCCTCAGAATAGGAGAAACTATTTACAAATGAAGCAACGGACAAAGGATTAATCTCCAAAATGTACAAGCAGCTCACGCAGCTCAATATCAAAAAAACAAACAACCCAACCCAAAAATGGGCAGAAGACCTAAATAGACATTTCTCCAAAGAAGATATACAGATTGCCAACAAACACATGAAAGGTGCTCAACATCACTAATCACTTGAGAAATACACATCAAAACTACAATGAGGTATCACCTCACACCGGTCAGAATGGCCATCATCAAAAAAATCTACAAACAATAAATGCTGGAGAGGCTGTGAAGAAAAGGGAACCCTCCTGCACTGTTGGTGGGAATGTAAACTGATACAGTCACTAGGGAGAAGAGTAAGGAGGTTTCTTAAAAAACTAAAAACAGAACTACCATACGACCCAGCAATCCCACTACCGGGCATATACCCTGAAAAAACCATAATTCAAAAGGAGTCATGTACCATAATGTTCACTGCAGCACTGTTTACAATAGCCAGGACATGGAAGCAACCTAAGCGTCCATCGACAGATGAATGGATAAAGAAGATGTGGCATATATATACAGTGGAATGTTACTCAGCCATAAAAAGAAACGAAATTGAGTTATTTGTAGTAAAGTGGATGGACCCAGAGTCTGTCATACAGAGTGAAGTAAGTCAGAAAGAGAAAAACAAATGCTGTGTGCCAACACATATATATGGAATCTTAAAAAAAAAAAAAAAAAAAGGATCTGAAGAACGTAGGGGCAGGACAGGAACAAAGACACAGACGTAGAGAATGGACTTGAGGACACGGGGAGGGGGATGGGGAAGCTGGGACGAAGTGAGAGAGTGGCATGGACATATACACACTACCAAATGTAAAACAGCTAGCTAGCGGGAAGCAGCCGCATAGCACAGGGAGATCAGCTCGGTGCTTTGTGTCCACCTAGAGGAGTGGGATAGGGAGGGTGGGAGGGAGATGCAAGAGGGAGAGGATATGGGGACATACGTATATGTATAGCTGATTCACTTTGTTATACAGCAGAAACTAACACACCATTGTAAAGCAATTATACTCCAATAAAGATGTTAAAAAAAAAAAAAAAGGTAAGTCCTTAATTAACAGCTTAGAGAGCCAAAGGGCAGATGAAGGTGAGCCTGGGAATTACCTCGGCCATTCTCAGGCTCCAGTGTTTCCCTGCTGTCCTGTGTCCGCCCAGGGTCCCCCGAGGCAGGCTTGGGGGCCGCCACGCCCACTGGGGGGAAAGGACCAGGAGCAGGGGGCGGTACGGGTTGGCGGGGGCGGTAAGGCATGCCTGCCGGGCACCCCCGCGAGGAGAGCTGCTGCATGGCGAGCATCTCTGGGCTGTCCAGCATGGAGTCCCCGCCCTGCATTCCCCGCAGGGCTTGGGCCGGTGCTCCAAAGAGAGAACCTTGCGTTGGTGCTGGAGGGGGCTGGAACCGATGTCCACCAGGTTTACAGGGTGGTCGCATGTACCCCGAAGAAGGAACTCCGTGAGGTAGGAAGCCTGATTGTTCTGGCCACTGGTTTGGGGGGAGGGGGGGTGCTCTCATCACTCGGGAATCTATCATGTGACCCAGAGTACGAGGCTGGTGAGAGGGTCCTGGCCCCATGGGGGGCTTCTCATCTGGCCCCAAGGGTCCTGGATTTGTAGCACCGTGATTCCCATTCCAGACTGCAGAGTGTACTCGACTCAGGTACTTGTAGGATCGGTACATGTGGCTGGGAGGGATTTCTGAACTCTCAGGAAAGGCTGGGGGTCGGGCCGGAGCCCCACCGTGCCTGGGAGGGATAAAGCCTGGCTGGAAATGAGCTGGAGGATACATAGTCCCCTCCTGGCTGGGGCTGCTCATGTGCCCGAGCAGCGAGGGTCCAGGACGCGATCCCATGTCAGCAAGGGGCGCTAGGCCCCCACACACCGGCTTCTCGTCGGGCGGGCCTCGGTGATGGTTAATTCCAGCTGGAGGCTGGCAACAAGAAAAGAGATGTGCTTACCACAAGGTAATGGGAAATTACAAGTCCAATTTAACCTGGGGAGAGACTGTATTTCTGAAACACACCTTTGCACCTGTGCACGCTGAGCCGTTTGCTTACCTGCACTGCTAAAGGCTGGGGATGCTGTCCAGGCCCGCCGGGGTGTGGCTCTGGGGCTCCAGAGGAGACACGGATGGTGGCAGGATCCGACCCTCGGAGAGGACAAAACGTTCCCTGTCCTGCTGGCCTCTGGAGGGCACGGAGCAAAGGCAAGAAGAAGAAGAGAAGAGGCACACCCTTCGCATCCGGAAGACGAATGTCCTGCTGGAGGACAAGGCCGCCACCTGCTCCGTGCGCACACTCACCACAGGAGGGCCCAGAGCAGGGGCTTCCCGTCCTCGTCTCTCCCCAGAGCCGCCTCCGCCAGTGTTCTCCCCAACTGCGCCCCTCGTGAAGGGTTCACTTACATACTGTATGTACCTCTGTGCCTTGAACTTAAAAGGGGTTAATAACGCCCGTGTTGAGAATGTGTGGTTCAAATGATTTCGGAAAAGAAGGATTTAAAATGAAGGAAGGATAGAGGAAGGGCAGACAGGGAGAAGAGAGCACCCATAAGCAGCAACACCATGTTGGGAGAGGATCTATTGAGAAGGCTTCACGCCCCGCCCCAGCCCTCAACCAGGGGAACCCACAATGGGACAAAGCTGTTCCTCACCAGCTGGCTTGCGAGGGGCGCCTGGCTGGGTCCGCCGTAATGCAGGGGTCCAGGGAGGCTGCGGCTGTTCGGGGTGCCCACCTCGCCAGGGAGCTGCGCAGAGCCGCTGCTCTCACCGGCCCCAGAGGATGCAGCGCGGCGCCCAGGGGGCAGCGACTTCCCCCCGTTCTCCGCAGGCTGCTGCTTCCGGCCAGGCGCCTCCGAGTCCCGGGAGCGGGTGCACACGTGGCTGCGTGCAGCCCGACCACGCCTCTTCTCCCGCTTCTCCTCCTCTCTGACCCAGAATTCTTCGTCCGTGTCCCCATCCTCACCAGGAAAATGCTTCAGCATCGCACGGTGGAAGCACCTCTCCAGGTTGTCCGACATCTTGGTGTACTCTGCGGGGGACCGAGGCCTGAGCCCCGCTGGGCAGGCCCCCAGACCTCCGCCCACAAACATGCAACGGGGCAGCCCCGGGCTCGACTGCGCGGCTGCCTGGGCTGCAGCGCTTCCTACGTTGTAGGGCTACGGACATGAGACCAGAACAAGAAACCAGGACACGGTTTTCTGGTCTCCAGCCTGTGTGGCTGGGACAGTGAGCCCAGTACCCCAAACCGGTAAAAATTGAATTCTTTAATGCCAAACCGCAGAAACATTAAGTACAATCACTGAATCCGTCTAGTAAAAAAAAGAAGGCATCGTGAGCTCCAGTTTCAGCACCTGGCGCGACACGGGCTGTGTCATCAGAGGTCTGCTGTGTGATGCAAAGGTGGCTGACGGTGGGGGCCGAGGACAAATAGACACAGGCGGGCCTGGGGGAAGACGAGGACCCGGGCCGCCAGCCACCGCTGCCCCTCTGGCCGGATGGGGCGGGACAGGGCCCGGCACGCCCATCCCACAGCGTTAACACACATTCTCCTGATGGTCCCCAAGGAAGGTCTGAATCTCTGGAAGGTGTGTTTCTAAAAGAGGGGGCGTGTTACTCTTGGTCCTACTGGTGTGCCAGTGTGAATCCACAGCCACCCGTCTTGTACTTACCGCTACTTTCCCCGTTATATTTTCGACAGTTCCTGAACATAGTCTTCATGTCATTCACAAACTCTTCCTTGGAACAGTATAAACCTCCATTCAGTTTCTTCTCCATGCTTGAAATATCCATGGGGACCTACAACAGGACACGTTAATTATCACGGGCTGGAGAACACAGCATCCTGCAGGTCCTGCGAGGCGGAGCGATCACAGCATTAGGAGCTGCTCAAAAGCCTGGGGTGCACCCAGCAACCCTGAGCCCTGAGGGGCAGCAGGTGAACTTACACACGACAACACAGACCACTAAGATGCACACACCACAGTCGCGTGCGGCTGACAAGGCCACCTCTACCTTAATAATCTGGTAATAGTTAGGGGCATACGATTCATCCACTGGTTCCAAAAAGGGCCAGGAATCCTTGTGAGCCTTCACCACGTCCAGAACTGAGGGCCAAAGAGGAGAGCTGGGTTAACACACCGACGTGGGAACACGCTTAGGCAGAACACGGGAGCTGAGTGTGGGAACTGACCTTTGTACATGGCAGTGAAATCGTCGTCCAGCTCAAAGCTGTAAATCAGAAAAGAAGAGATTAGCGGTAGCCGAGACCACCTTCTCTCCTCGGAGCTCTTGCTCCAACCTCACACACAGCTCACTTGCGCCCAGGTTTGGAATAGTCCCAGTACCCCTTTGTTAAGGAAAGTCTGTAACACTGAGAACGCTCCTGACAATGCGACGAGGATGAGGGCCAGCATACGTCAGCCGAACAGGACCACCACCTTTTCCATCTACAAAATGATGGTTTCGTGGAACTCATTTATGATTCTGTAACGTTCGTGATTTATTAGCACACTCTGCCAGGTTTTACTCTACTCTAGTAAGTACTTCTGTGATCTAAAGAATAATAACCCAGCAAGTCAGACAGCAGCGGAAGGAACTCACGAGCACTGGCCACGACCCTCACAGAGGGCTGTTCTAAGGACATGACGAGGCAGGCTTGGGGCCACTCAACACTCACGGGTCTCTCGTCCTCTTCTCTTCCCGCGGAGGGGAGGGAGGGTCCAAGTGGGACAACTCGGGCGGGAGCGCCTTGCCCTGAGCCAGCAGCCAGGCCCTCTCTTCCCTGAGCTTCCTTCTCTTGGCGCGATCTGCGTGAACACAAAGCACAGGTGCGTCAGGGGCTCCAGAGGGGCAGACGTCTGTTCTGAGAGAAGGAAACAGATCACCAAACGCTGACTTCTGCTCCCTTTGAGTCCTCTCTTTGCTAATTTGGATGGTGCTAGGGATGCAATGCTTTGTGGACCCACTTCCTCTTAGTCCTACCAAGTTCAGGTCGGGGGGTGAGGGAGGAAGGCGGCCCCGGATGGGGACGGGGAAGACCAAGAGAGAAGGAAAGCAGAATTACAGGGTCAGAGAAGAGCAGAGCACTGACTGAGGGTCACCCTCTCTGACAACCCCAAGGCCTTCCTAACTTTCCAGCAAGAAGACAACATCCCTTTTTAGGACCAGACCTCAATCCAAACACACCCAGGACGGTACAAGCCCATCGCAGCTCTCGCACCAGCTATCCTTGCTCGGCGGCCACCCCACCTACGGCAGCTGGTGCACCCTCGCCAGTGCAGGAGGAGGGCTCCTGCGAGCGAGGGAAGAAGCCAGCTGGATGGGCCAGGAGCTGGAAGAGGGAGGGCGTTTTCCGGCTCCCAGCTGTGGCCATAAGAAGCATACTTGACACTGCACTGCTGGCCTGGCTGGCCCTCGTGCCAGCAGAGCGGAAGAGAGGCAAGGAATGCAGAACACCATCAGAAGGCAAGACCCAACGACGGAGAGAGAGGCCCGGGAAGGTGCCCGGTGGGAGCACGACACAGCCCTAAACCTGCAGACAGCGTGCTCTCACCAAGCTCCCTCTGTTCCTACTTCATGCTCATTTATAAATAAACTTTTAAGTGTAAGAGAATCTGTATCTGCTTTAATTAATCAGAGGCACTTTGCTATAAACGACGTTCAAAACTGTTTTTTAACAAAGAGAATGATTTCAAGCTTAAAGAAAAGTATAACCAAATTAACGAATATCCACATACCAAGCTGTCAAATTTTAACGTTAGGACTCTGATTCTTTGCATCGTAAGAACCACCCTTTCGAGAGAGGCGCCTTCCTGAGCACGGGTGAGCCCTCCAGGGTCCACGGCAGCAGGGACCTGCCAGGTGCACTGTGGAGCCTTTAAAGGCTCACAGCTACTCCTTCACAAGTGATGCAAGCGAGCTACCTCACTCTCACATTGAGGGGTAAATTTTTAGCATTTTTTCTAACCTGATACATATGACGTGGAATTCTGATGTTTCTGTTTGCCTTTTCCTGATTGGAATGACACAACGTATTTTCATGTTTATTATCCTCTTCTGTGAATACCCTGCTTATATACTTTGCCTTTTATTCCCTGTGGGTTGTTGGATTTCTAAATGATTTGGAGAAGTGCTTTTAAATAATGTGGATAAGAAGTCTTTATTAAAACTATCTTCTTCCATACCTGATTTGTCTTTTCACTTTGTTTAAGGTGTTTTAGTCATTTGTAAATTTTAAACAATTAATGTCATCGAGTATATCAATCTCCTTCCCCTGTAGTTTGTGCTTTTGTTACTTAAATTCTTTCTGTCCCAGCATCTTAAAGACCCTCACCTATGTTTTCTTCAAAAAGCTTTTGGCCTTTAGTCCATCAGGCGACAATGGTGCTGGCAGCGCCTGGTGAGGAACCAGGTCTGTTTCTGGCTGTTCACTGCCAGGTCTCACTACCCATCTCCAAGCCAGTAACACTCTCCCACATTCACGGCGGCTTTTATTCTGTTATCTGGTAGAATGAGTGTCCCGAACATATCGATTTTAAAAATTATCTTGGCTATGCTTGGCCCTCTGCTCTTCTGTACGAATTTCAGGAACATAAAATGATTTATTTAATATTTAACATCAAATACTGAGTCAAGGTCAAACTTACCCACTTGTTCAATAATTTTAAGTTGGTTTGTTCAAATCAAATCCAAAAAGGTCCAGACAGTGCATTTGGTTGGTATGTCTCTTAAATTTAGTGGAATGTGTAACAGTGTCCTCTCCAATTTATCTGGTGGAGAAATTGGGTCATTTTTCTTGGTAGAATTCCCCACGTTCCGGATTTAGCAAGTGGCATTCTCATCACAGTGTTAATGTGCCCTGTGGTAGTTCTATTGAGGTCCTTTGACCAGACAAACGGGTGTGTTTCTTGGCAATGTTATTACATAGGTGATGCTTGTACTTCCTTTTTCATCACCTCAGCAGACACAATATATGGTTACCTTTTCTTCTGTGGTGTTAAATTCCATTAATGTTTACCTGATCCTTCCATTATAAAGTTCCTATACTTAAAGATCAAACACAGTTCCAAGATAGAAGTAAACTGTAGAGAAAATTATTTGTGTGATTGTTTTCTCAATAATTCCAAGGTATATACCTAGTACTACGTGTAAATATATATGGGACAGAAGTTAACTCAACACATGTAATTGGATGCTTTAGGGCTGAGCAAACGCAAACACACACACACACACACACACACACACAGTTTTATAGAAACACAGCCCTGCATGGCCTCCAGGGCCCTTTACAGAAAGTTAGCTGATCCCTACTTCAGGGCATTAGGACTCAGCGGTCTCCTGGAAGCTTGGTTGAGGAAAGCTTTGTCTAGATCCACCGTTTCGTTACTTGTTACTCTAATTCTAGTATTTCTGCTAAATTTATTGACCGAATTCTTCTTTTCTCATCAATTATTTTCATATTCAAAATAAAACATAAAGAGGAAACAAAATGCTTCATCCTTCGATTCTTACCAGTTACTGTTTAAAACTTTTATTCCACTCATTTAAACTAAACAGACAGACCAACATAACCCAGTTCTCTCACTTCCCCACCAACACCCTGCCTCCTGTGACCAACAATCTGTTCTCTCTAATGAGCTTTTTTCTTTAGAGATTCCACATATAAGAGGGCTCGTCCTGTGCTTGTCTTCCTCTGACTTACTTCACTTAGCATAATGCCCTCTAGGCCCACCCATGTTGTGGCAGATGGCAGGATTTCATGCTTTTTTTTTTAATGGCTAAACATTACTCCATTGTGTGTGCACCAACTCTTTATCCATCTAGTGATGGGCACTTAGGTGGCTTCCGTACCTTGACTATTATACATCTTGCTATGAACATGGGTGTACATTTATCTTTTATTATAATTAGTTTTGTTTTCTTCGGATAAATACCCAGAAATGGAATTCCTGGATCACATGGTAGTTCTATTTTTCGTTTTTTGAGAAATCTCCATAGTGGCTGCACCAACTTACATTCCCACCAACAGTGTACGAGATTTTGCTCTAATCCACATCCTTGCCAGCACTGGTTATCTCTTGTCTTTTTGATACTAGCCATTCTGAGAGGTATGATGTGGTATCTCACTGTGGTTTTGACTTGACATTGAGCATCTTTTCTATGTCTTCTTGGGAAAAATGCCTATTCGGGTCCTCCTTTTTTTTAAAAAATAATTTTGTTTATTTATTGGTTGCATTGGGTCTTCGTTGCTGCACACGGGCTTTCTCTAGTTGCGGTGAGCAGGGGCTACTCTTCGCTGTAGTGCGCGAGCTTCTCATTGCCATGGTTTCTCTTGCTGCAGAGCACGGGCTCTAGGCACATGGGCTTCAGTAGTTGTGGCACGTGGGCTCAGTAGTTGTGGCTCATGGGCTCTAGAACACAGGCTCAATAGTTGTGGCGCATGGGCTTACTTGCTCTGCAGTACGTGGCATCTTCCTGGACCAGGGATCAAACTCATGGCCCCTGCGTTGGCAGGTGGATTCGTAACCGCTGCGCCACAAGGTAAGTCCCAAGGTCCTCCATTTTTTAATTGGATTGTTTGGGGTTTGGTGGTTTTCTTTGTTTTTTGGGGGGTTTTTTGCTATTGACTTGTATAAGTTCTTTACCTGCTTGGGGTATTAAGACTATTAGGTATATGATTTGCAAATATCTTCCCCCACTCAGTAGGTTGTCTTTTAATTTTGTGTATGGTTTCCTTTGCTGTGCAGAAGCTATTCCGTTTGCTGTAGGCCCACTTGTTTATTTCTGCTTTTGTGGCTTTTGCCTTTGTAGTAAGATCCAAAAAGCCATCGCCAAGACAGATGTCAAGAAGCTTACTGCCTATGTTTTCTTCCAGGAGTTTTATGGTTTCAGGTGTTACATTCAAGTCTGTATGTCATTTTGAGTTAATTTTTGTGTATGGGGTGAAGCAGTGGTCCAGTTTTTTATTTTTTGGCTGTACCAGGTCTTAGTTGAAGCCAGTGGGCTCCTTAGTTGTGGCACGTGAACTCTTAGTTGCAGCATGCATGTGGGATCTAGAGTTCCCTGACCCGGGAGGGATCGATCCTGTGTTCACTGTGTTGGAAGGCAGATTCTTAACCACTGCACCACCAGGGAAGCCCCAGTGGTCCAGTTTCTCCAAAACCATTTATTGAAGAGACTGTCATTTCTGCATTGTATATTCCTGGACTGGTCCTAGACTTTTGTTTGTAGGAAGGTTTTCTTGATGACTAATTCAATCTCCTTACTAGTAATTAATCTGTTATGGTTTTCTATTTCATCATGATTCAGTCTTGGTAAGTTGTATGTTTCTAGAAATTTATCCATTTCTTCTAGGCTGTCCAGTTTGTTAGCAATGTTAACTGTTCTCAGTAGTCTCTTACGATCCTTTGTATCTCTCTGGCACCAGCTGTAATATCTAGTGTTCACTTCTGATTTTATTTATTGGAGTCCTCTTTTTTCTTGTGAGTCTAGCTAAAGGTCTGTCAGTTTTGTTCATCTTTTCAAAGAATCACCTCTTGGTTTCATTGACCTTTTCTAATTCTTTTTAGTTTCCATTTCATTTATTTTTGCTATGATCTTTATTTCCTTCCTTCTAACGGTGGGCTTTTTATGTTCTTCTTTAGCTGGTTCCTTGAGGTGTAAAGTTGATTTGTGTATTTGAGACTTTACTTTTTTCTTGAGGTAGGCATTTATCCAAACTTTCTTCTTAGAACTGCTTTTGCTGCATCCCATAATTTTTGGTATCTTACATTTTCATTTTTGTCTTAAGGTATTTTGATTCTCTTTTGGATATTCTTTTACCCATTGGTTGTTCAGGAGCACATTGTTTAATCTCCCCATGTTTGTGAATTTTCCAGTTTTCTTCGTGTTATTAATTTCTAGTTTCATACCAGTGTGAATGGAAAATATTATTTCGATCCTACTAAATTTATTAAGATTTTTTGGTGGCCTAACGTTTCATCTATCTTGGAAACGTTCCATGTGCACTTGAAAAGAATGTGGATTCTGTTGCTTCGAGATGGAATGTTCTGCAAATATCTGTTAAGTCCATGTCTATCTGGTCTAACATATAATTTAAGGTTTGTGTTTCCTTATTGATTTTCTGTCTAGATAATCTGTCCATTGATGTCAGTGGGGTATTAAAGTCCCCCACTATTATTGTTTTGCTGTCTATCTCTCCCTACAAGTCTGTTAATATTTGCTTTATATATTTACATACTCTTCTGCTGGGTGTATAAATACTGACAAATGTTGTATCTTCTTGAAGACTGACCCCTTTTTCATTATATAAAGCCCCTCTCTATCTCTTACTACAGTCTTCATTTTGAAGTTTATTCTGTCTTACATATGGACAGCTACTCCAGATTTTCTTGTGGTTTCCATTTGCATGGGTATCTTTTTCCATCCCTTCACTTTAGTCTGTGTGTGTCCTTACATCTAAAGTGAGTTTCTTGTAGGCAGAATATAGATGGATCTTGTTTTTTCTTTATCCATTCAGCCACTCTGTGTCTTCTGACAGGAGAATTCAGTCCATTTACATTTAAAGTAACCATCAGTAGGTATGTACTTATCGCCATTCTGCTAACTGCTTTCTGGCTGCTTTTGTAGTTTGTTTCTTTCTTCTCTTGCTCCCTTCCTTTGTGGTTTGATAACTATTTTCAGTGATATGCTTATATTCATTTCTCTTTATCGTGTATTTACCGTAGGTTTTTGCATTGTGGTTACCATGAGGCTTACATATAATAACTTACATCTACAACAGTCTATTTTAAGTTGTAACAACTTAAATTCAACCCCATTCTAAGCTCATCATTTTTACTCTCCACTCCCATGTTTTATACTTTTGATGTCATGTTTCACGTCTTTTTATCTTGTTTATCCTTTAATTATTATAATCATAGTTATTGTTACTACTTTTGTCTTTTAACCTTCATACTAGCTTTATAGGCAATTAATCCACCACCTTTATTATGTATTTACTTTTCCAGTGAGATTTATCCTTTCATGTGTCCCTGTTACTAATAAGTGCCCTTTCTTTTTAATTTAACAAAGCTCCTTCAACATTTCTTACAAGTGGTGATGAACTCCTACACTTTTGCTTAAATGCAAAGCTCTTAATGTCTCTAATCTGAATGATGTCTTTATCAGGGAGAGAATTCTTGGTTATAAGTTTTTCCTTCAGAACTTTGACTATATCATGCCTGCAAAGTTTTGCTGAAAAATCTGCTCACGTTCTTATGGGGAGGGTGGGGTTTCCTTTGTATGTGACAAGTTGTTTTTCTCTCCTTGTCTTTAACTTTGGACAACTGAGCTATAATGTGCCTTGGTGTGGGTCTCTTTGAGTTCTTGGATGTCTGTTTCCTTCCCAAAGGTCAGGAAGTTTTCAACCATCGAGTCTCTGCCATTTTGGTTATTGTATCTCAGTCATTTTGGTTATTGTATTCTTCAGCTGAGACTTCTCTTTGGCACTTTAAAATATTTTCCTTCTCTGTTGAAGTTCTCACGTGTTCATGCATTCTTTTCCCCAGTTTGGTGAGCATCTTTATGACCATTACTTTAGCTATTTATCAAGTAAATTAGTTCTGTCTCATTAAGGCTTTTTTCTGAGGTTGTAATCTGTTCTTTCATTTGGAACATATTCCTCTGTTTCTTTTTTTTTTGCGGTACGCGGGCCTCTCACTGCTGTGGCCTCTCCCGTTGCGGAGCACAGGCTCCGGACGAGCAGGCTCAGCGGCCGTGGCTCACGGGCCCAGCCGCTCCGCGGCATGTGGGATCTTCCCGGACCTGGGCACGAACCCGCGTCCCCTGCATCGGCAGGCGGACTCGCAACCACTGCGCCACCAGGCAAGCCCCCTCTGTTTCTTCATTTTGCTGGACTCTGTTGACTTCTGTGCAGAAAAGGAAACAACCGCCTCTCCCAGTCTTGAAGGCCTCATGTGGGAGATGAGCCTTTTTGTTCAGCTCTTCCCAGCTCTTGGTCGTCTCTCAAATCGCTGTGCTTGTCCAGGCAGCCTGATGTATTTTAGTGGCTCCCAGCAGTTGAGGGTGTGCCAAGACCTGTCAGTGTCCCAAAGGGGAGGGTCTAAGAACCCAGATTCAGGCTGACTGGACACTTTCCTCTAAAGTTCACAAACATACAGGGCTGTGAGCAACTGCAAGCCTGAGTCCCACTGGCCACCAGAGTCAGGGACCTGCAGTGACCCCTGAGTGGCAGTCACAGACAAGTGTATAAACTCTCTTCTGGGGGCCCACCTCGGGGAAAGTGGGAGACGGCAGGCACTCAGCCTCCAACCTATTGAGAGCAGCTCTGCACGCCCAACCTAAGCCTGTCCCTCAGGCTGAAGCTCCAGGACAAGCAGGGTGGCCTCCATCACGTGACAGCATGGAGTGTGCCAGCCTGTCCCAAACTGGCCCTCCGCTCACCACAGTCCTGTGGGACCCAGGAATACAAGCCCCTCTGGCCACCAGAGCCAGGCGTTCAAGGTGTGAACCATGGGTGTCAGATGCATGTAAAGCCTCCCTCCAAGAAACTTGGGCTCTGGAGGGCCCGCCCTCTGACATCTCTGGAAAGGATTCGGGGGCCCCTAGATGCAGGCTTAATTACAAACCTACCCCTCAGGCCGCAGCCATGGTGATCAGCTAATAAGTCTCCACCAGAAAGACCGAGCTCCTGGTCTATAGTCTTTTGCTGTGCCCTGGGGATGAAGAACCTGCTGTATAAAATAAATAAAATTTAAAAAAAAAAAAACAAAAAGGGAATCCTTCTGATGTTTCCCTATTAAGTAGAATGTTTGCTTACATTTAAGAAAATAGATACTGGTTTTAGGAAGTTCCCAGAGGAAACCAGAAAAGAAGGAACACAGGAACCACCAGAAGCTGGAAGAAGCATAGGAGAGTATGACCCCAGAGCCTCACCAACACCCAGATTTCAGACTTCCAGCCTCTAGAGCTGTGAGACACTTACTTTCTGCTGTTTTAAACCACCTAGTTGTGGTAATTTGTTAAGGAAGCCCTAGGAAACTAACACAAAATCCAATCCCATTTCCTCCTGAACCCTACTGCTGCTCCTGAGAAGTCTGCTATCTCTGTTACAGAACATTCTCTTTTCCCAACTGGAAATGGGCCATGTGTTCCATGATTCGGTCCCTTGGGTCTGTATTCTATCCAGTTTCTATCTCATCTCTCAACCACTCATATCTAATATTTCCTCTGCCCCATCACTTGATTCTTCCATTTTACAACAGTGGACAGACACACCCTGCAGCTCCGAATTGTGGCCCGTGAGTCAGTTATCAAGCAGTTTCCCCACTCTCTGCCGGCTTTATATTCCGCCACAGGGAGCACTAGAGGGGACGGGAGACGGCGGGGAGTGGTGGGGGTGGATTTCTCCCCCCCGGTGCTCTTCAAAAGCCCACCAGCTTGTCCCTCCTTAGGAAGACGTCCATCACTGGGAAGGCACAGCTGGCAGTTCCACAGCCGGGCTGGTGCCTGCCCTGAGACTAAGGTCCAGCTTGCGAGACCCTCCTCACCTGCAGGTCTGATGACCCCAACCCTTCTCTTTATTCCCCCTGCCTCACACCCTTTCAGCTTTTGTATTCCTCTAACTTGCATTAAAACAAAGACCCACGTGAAATTCTCCACTGAAGCATCTCTGTGACCGCACACTGAACGATGGACCAGAGGCAACTTCTCCCGCCACGTCAACCCCTTTATCTCCGTGATGCGTTCTGCACAAGCCCCACGCAGCTCTTCCAGTGTGGTTCTCTCCTCAGGTCTAACTAAGCTTTAGAGCCCAGTTATCAAGTTATTATTCCAATTACCATATTTACATTTCTAGAAGTTCCTTCAATATTTGTTTCCTTTGAATCTGCCTGTACTTTCCTCAAGGTTTTTTCTTCCTGATGTTTCCAATTTCTTCTTTTTTATACCTGATAATGCTAAATATTTTTCTATTTTGTCTGCTGCACCTACTAACCGCTGCTCACAGTGGTGCCTCCTCATGTCTATTCCTCGTCAGCACGGGTTTATCCATGGTCATCCTTCCCGGGGCAGAGATTCCCTAGACGGACCACTCCCCACCCACAATTCGACCTGACAGTCTGTTTCACTAACTTACTGCTGTTTTTAATCCCCCTAAAAGCAGCTTCTGATAATTCTCCTTACTTGGTTAAGATTTCAAAAATGTTCTTAAAAAGGGTATTTACACAATATCAGACAAAGTATTATACTGAATAACAAACAGAATCTCCACGTAATTGAGGCAAGAAGGATTTTTAGGTTTCGCATCAACCACACTGAGAACAAGGAAGTCTCAATGTCCCCTTCCATATGGGCTCATTTCACTTAGCATGAGTATCTGTCAGACTCCAGTCCTGTAACATCCTTTTTATACAAAGACAATCCTAATAAATAGCAGTATATTTATTTGGCCTTTTCCTTTTCTTTTTGCTTTTTAAAAATTTTAGTGAGAAATATAAAAATGTACCTTTTTAACCAGTTTAAGTGTATGATTCAGTAGCATTAGGTACATTCACAGTGTTGTACAACCATTACCGTTATCAACCTCCAAAACAAAACAAAACGAAACCGAACTCGCAGATAAAGAGAACACAAAGAAGGGGGGCTGGGGTGGGCAAAATGGGTGACGGTGTCAAGAGGTGCAAACTACCAGTGACAAAACAAGTCAGTCCCGGGGATGTGATGTACACTGTGGTGACCACAGTCCATAACACTGTACTGTGTATGTGAAAGCTACTCTCATTACAAGAAATCAAATTCTTAACTTATTGTGGTGACCATTTTGCAATGTACATAAATGTCGAATTGTGTTTACTCCTGAAAATAAGGGAATGGTGTATGCCAATCATACTTCAACTTAGAAAAAAGTCAAATGACAATGGTACCTAATAAGAACTCCATTGAAAATTACAGAACTCTGTTGAAAAATATAAAGAAATAAGAGCATAGTTACTATTTTGAGGAATTTAAATCTAGCACTGGAAATAAATTATGCAAAATCTCAACGTATGATATACCACCAAACGTGGCACAGGCTACATTAGTAGATTAAACGCACTAAGCGTTCTAGAATGAAGAAATGATCAAGGTCAGAATAGGGTTAGCCTATTAAGAATCAGAAGGCAGGGCTTCCCTGGTGGCGCAGTGGCTAAGAATCCACCTGCTAATGCAGGGGACACGGGTTCGAGCCCTGGTCCAGGAAGATCCCACATGCCGCAGAGCAACTAAGCCCATGCACCACAACTACTGAGCCTGCGCTCTAGAGCCCACGTGCCACAACTACTGAAGCCCACGCACCTAGACCCCGTGTTCCTCAACAAGAGAAGCCACCAAAATGAGAAGCCCAGGCATCGCAACAAAGAGTAGCCCCTGTTCACCTCAACTAGAGAAAGCCCGTGCGCAGCAACGAAGACACAACATAGCCAAAAATAAATTAATTAGTTAAAAAAAAAAAGAAAAAATCAGAAGGCAATACCCTAGGAATGAGAGGGGAAATCACATGATAAGGCCAGAATCCTTTAAATTTTACAGCCAAAATGTGTTTAAAGTTTGCATGTTAACAATGCATTAAAAAGCCAAATCTGGGGGCTTCCCTGGTGGCGCAGTGGTTGAGAGTCCGCCTGCCAGTGCAGGGGACACGGGTTTGAGCTCTGGTCAGGGAAGATCCCACATGCCACGGAGCAACTAAGCCCGTGCGCCACAACTACTGAGTCTGTGCTCTAGAGCCCACGAGCCACAACTACTAAGCCCGCGTGCTGCAACTACTGAAGCCCGCACGCCTAGAGCCCGTGCTTTGCAACAGGAGAGGCCACCACAATGAGAAGCCCGCGCACCACAACGAAGAGTAGCCCCCGCTCGCCGCAACTAGAGAAAGCCTGTTTGCAGCAACGAAGACCCAACGCAGCCAAAAATAAATAAATTAAATAAATTAAAAAAAAAAAAAAAAAAAGCCAAAATCTGGGACTTTCCCAGTGGTCCAGCGGTTAGGACTTGGCGCTTCCACTGCAAGGGCCCAGGTTTTATCCCAGGTCAGCGAACTAAGATCCTACAAGCCATGCAGTGTGGCTGGGGGAAAGAAAAACAAAAAAAGCCAAATCCGTGTTATGCTATTTTATTTAAACTTTAAAAAAGTTCAATAGGACTTCCCTGGTGGCGCAGTGGTTAAGAACCCGCCTGCCAATGCAGGGGACACGGGTGCAAGCCCTGGACCAGGAAGATCCCACATGCCTTGGAGCAACTAAGCCTGTGTGCCACAACTTCTGAGCCCACATGCCACAACTACTGAAGCCCACGCACCCAGAGACTGCTCCACAACAAGAGAAGCCACCGCAGTGAGAAGCCCGTGCACTGCAACGAAGAGTAGCCCCCGCTCACCACAACTAGAGAAAGCCCGCGCACAGCAACGAAGACCCAATGTAGCCAAACATATATAAATAAATAAATTTAAAAAATAAATAAAAAATAAAAAGTTCAATACATTTACTTAAAATACTGGTCTGTATTTAACAAAGCCAAAATGCTCTGCTATCCAGTGATTTATCAAGTTCAGCTTATAAACACCACTGCATCTAACATGTGTGTTTAAGTACAAAGGTTAGAAACCCCGCACGCCCGCGCACACCGGGGCAGAGCGAGGCTTTTCTTAAGTATATCTCCTCTGTGTGTAAGGTTACTTCTGCGAGAGTCACCTTTTTTCAATTGCACACGGGGCCGCGGCGGAGCCGAGAGTGAAGGCGGGGACGGAAGGACCCCAGGACGGCAAGGGCGAGGGCACTGCCGGGCCGGCCCCGAGCCAGCCAGACGGCAGGGCTCCCAGGACACACCGCCCCCCCCCCCAAGACAGCCCTGCTGCCGGAGCCCTGGGCAAAGCCCTCCTACCTTCCACGGCCTTGACCCTTTCCTCCAGCTCCCGTTTCCTCTCCTCCTTCAGCAGCTGCTCCTGCTCCTTCTTCTGCACCGCCAGGAGGATCTGGCGCTCCTCCTCCTCCGCCCTGCGTTTCTGTTTCTCTATCCTGCCGAGCACAGGGGTCTCCTGCGAGGGGCCAAGAAGTTCAGTCAACACACAGTAAAGCAAGACCACGCCTCTGAGTAAAGATTCCATGTTCTCTATTCAGCACATAGTGCCAGACAGCTGGGTGACTTACACCCCAGCTACAAGTTCATCTTCTCATCTGTACAATCAATGAACGGACGCAGACACACACTCACATTAAGACACACAATGGGGATCAGAACAGGTGAAGGCTTGGCCCCGATGACGGATCTAATTTGTAGTCTTTGGGAGATAATCTGGAGAGCAGACCAGAGCAGAGAGGCGACATCACTCTTAGATTTAATCTTTGATAAAAGTGGTATCTTAAAAAGCACCTTCGGGCTTCCCTGGTGGCACAGTGGTTTAGAGTCCGCCTGCCGATGCAGGGGACACGGGTTCGTGTCCCAGTCCGGGAGGATCCCACGTGCCGCGGAGCAGCTAGGCGTGGCTGGGCCCGTGAGCCATGGCCGCTGAGCCTGCGCGTCCGGAGCCTGTGCTCCGCAACGGGAGAGGCCACCACAGTGAGAAGCCCGCGCACCGGGGGGGGAAAAAAAAAAAAGGCACCTTCATCTAAATAACTAAGAGAAGGATGAGCTAGCACAATTTCAATAATGTGCACAACTTCGAAACTCCCAACTTTTGCACTTTTCTTTACTAATCAAACAGTAAATAAAATGGAGGGTTCGGTGGGAAGGGCCACCGTTTTGCCTTAAGATACAGAAAAGAGATGAAGGTGACGGCACAGAAATGCACTGCTTCCCTCAGACTGGAGAGCTTTCCCCTTGTTTTTCAACCCAAACAGCATTAATACATAATGATTTCAGGTGGTTAGTGCGAATGCGATTGCCTAAGAAATTTAAGGAAAGAAGAGGAAAACAGGACCATTACGATCATAATTTCTGGAAGTTTTACTCTGGGTATTTCCAACACAGCTAGTTCTGAGCCATTCTGTAGCCCAGAACACGCAAACTAGGACTGAAATCGTTATTTTCAATTTCTTCCCTTGACTTCTGTGCTGATGTGTAAGGTAGAACGTTTTCTTTTTTAAAATTGTTATTGAAGAGGTAATAACTGTTGCCTGCAACAGAGAACACCTGTAAGTTGCACAGACACAGAAAAATGAATCAGGTGTCTACGAAGGGAAAATGCCAGCTCCCCTTACAGAAAAGATAATGCTGATTATCCACGTTAGGTAAAACTAAATCAGGAATATGACTTTTTCTTAACAGATCTTTTCAGTAGGAAGAAGACCTAATAAGAATCTTCTATGCTAGATATCTGTATTCTGTGGAAATTACACAAGTGGTCTTAACGTTGGGGGAAAAAAATGACAGCTGACTGCCATCTATACAAAGTCATAATTAAACACTGGAACCACTCTCGTTGAAATTTTCTACTATTTTTTTTATGGTCCTTAAAACTTGTTTCGATTGTCATTTGACTCATAATTAGGAAAGCAGTCTTCCCTAGATAGTAGACCTTCTGAAAGTCAAAAGTTTTACTGTTCAAGTTCTGAGCCTGACTTTAAAATTTAACGGTGGCTACTTGACAAGGTAAAAATATGAACTAAGAGAAGAGAGATGAAAATGAAAAAAATGTTAACCATTATTACTGCACACATGACACTGTACTCAGCCACCCAAATAGAATTAAACAAAGTTCCCTAAAATCTCTCTCGTATAACCAGAGTGGGCAGTGCACACGAGCTAGATGTCCTTTGTCACACTGGGCTGCCGCTGGCGTCGCACACAGACAAGCCTCCTGAGGCTGGGGAGGCACCTTCCGTCGCTCTGCCCCCAGCTCCACAGGTCCCTAATTATTCCAACTTTTGGGCAACATCTTTACCTAGTTGAGAAGTTACAGTGGAGCTACTGTTAACAAAGCAAAGCAAACCAGAAGAACGCGCTTTTACTCTTTTCAGCTGTACAGTGACTCCAAGCAGACGCCCCTAAGATGTCAACTGATAGGGTGGCAGAAAGGCAGGGCATAGAGGAACACAAGCCTCGCCAAACGAATTATTTCATTCAAAGAAAAGGGCACTGCTTTCTATGCATCAGACCCAATGAAAAAGCAGAAAAAAACAAGCACATATAATAACCACTAGTTATTTACTGCATACAATGATGACAGCAATGTGTGTGTCCTGCCCCTGCCTAACAAAGGACAACATGAGAAATGCTCTCCCTTCAGCCAGGACAGAGACATACCAGAGAGGATCTGCACCTTAGTGCGGACTGAGGACACGCAGCCCCAGGGCTGCTCACCAGAGTCACCTGGTCAACACACAAGAGAGGCACTCACGCGTGAAGACAATGGAAGGAGGGGAAAAGGGAAAAGTAGGTAATTACGCACATCCTAAGAATATCTACACAATTTTTTCAACAAATACAACGATGTACTATTCTTAATATGGGAAGATGTCTTACAAAGCAGTTAACAGTAGCCCCCACCAAGAAAATGAAACATGAATACAAAATTCACAGAAGTAGGTAAAACACATCCATGATCATGAGGAAAAGCAAAACAGCCTTTTCACTTACAAAATTGTACAAGATGAAACACGTAACACGTCTGCTAAGACATGGTAACATGGACTCCCTCAGTGAGCTGGGGACAAAGATCTTCTGGAGGACAAGATGGACACACGTATCAGGAACCCTGAACAGAGTAATTGCACTGCTGTGACTTTATCTTACAAGTGAGACAGCGAGGCAAAATATTTCTGAGTACGTTAAAGTCAACATTATTTAAAACAGTGAAAAACTGTAAATATCCTAAATGTTTACAAATAGGTAAAATTACATAATCACGATGCAATCATTAAAAATTGTTTTTTCTGAGGAATATTTAATGAAATATGAAAAGGCACCTTGATGTTAAATGAAAAACACATGTCACAAGACAACAGTCAGTGTGATCCCAGGTTTGTAATAAACGCACAGAGAAAGGGCCTGAAGCAAACACATGAAACTGTAAGTAGGGAAACTGTTACCGCGTCTCCTGCACTTTTTACGAGAGTTTTCTGTAAGAGCGTGTAAATTCTTTCAGACACAGAACAGCCCCTTCCCAAATAAGCTGGGGAAATCACCTAGTATTACCTGCTCTAAAACGACCCAATTTTTATTAACTTCTTACCCCCACTACCATGTGATCCCTATTAAAAGTCTAAA
This sequence comes from Monodon monoceros, assembly GCF_005190385.1. NCBI lineage: Eukaryota > Metazoa > Chordata > Mammalia > Artiodactyla > Monodontidae > Monodon > Monodon monoceros. The sequence continues at coordinate 545,602 of NW_021703783.1, forward strand.
ATTCAGGGCTTCCCTGGTGGCGCAGTGGTTGAGAGTCCGCCTGCCGATACAGGGGACGCGGGTTCGTGCCCCGGTCCGGGAAGATCCCACATGCCGCAGAGCAGCTGGGCGCGTGAGCCATGGCCGCTGAGCCTGCGCGTCTGGAGCCTGTGCTCCGCAACGGGAGAGGCCACAACAGTGAGAGGCCCGCGTACCGCAAAAAAAAAAAACAAAAAAAGTCTAAAATTCAAAGGTTAAAGTACCAAAAGGTTACTATCACGTACAGATTTTATGGTGAGATATTAAAATTGATTTTAAATAGCTTAAGATATTTCGATAACAATGCAGCAGGAATTTTTTTAATTAATTTTTTTATTGGAGTATAGTTGGTTTACAATGTTGTATTAGTTTCTACCGTACAGCAAAGTGAATCAGCCATACACATGTCCACTCTCTTCTAGACTCCATTCCCATATAGATCATTACAGAGCACCAAATAGAGTTCCCTGTGCTATACAGTAGGTTCTTATTAGTTATCTTTTATATATTGAAGCAAGAATTTTAAAACTTAGAAGATTATAAATGCCAAGGACTGCTGCTAAATCAGAGATTCTGCATCATTCAGAAATACATGTAAAGATATTGGAGTGAAATTCACAGGAAATGAACAACTTTAAGGTGCATAACCTTAAAGGGGCATTCAGTATATTCACAACGTGTGCGACCACCATCTGTGTTAAGTCACAGAACATTTCACCACCTGAAAGAAAGCTCCGCACCCAATAAGCAGTCACTCTGCATCCCCCACTCCCCAGGCCCTGGAGACCACCAAGCTATTCTTTCTATGGATTTACTTATTTTGGACATTTCACATAAATGGGATCATACAATTTGTTGTCTAGTTAGTTCTTTTTTAAATACATTAATATTTATACTAAGCACATAAGATGTAATAATTGAATAACTTGAAATTACGGCATCTTAAAAAAGCAAACTGTTATAACAACAGCTAACAAACAATCCTGTGAAAAAATGGGCAGAGGATCTGAACACTTTTCCAAGGAGGACATACAGATGGCCAACAGACACGTGAAAAGATGCTCAACATCATTAATCATTAGAGAAATGCAAATTAAAACCTCACACCTGGTAGAATGGCCATGATGGCCATCATCAAAATGACAGGAGATGGTAAGTGTTGGTGAGGGTGTGGAGAAAAGGGAACACTTGTGCACAGTTGGTGGGAATGTAAATTGGTGCGGCCACTATGGAAAAGAGTATGGAGGTTCCTCAAGAAATAAAAAACAGAATTATCATATGACCCAGTAATTCCACTCCTGCGTATCTTTCCAAAGAAAGTAAAAGCACTAATTTGAAAATGTATATGGACTTCTTTGTTCATTGCAGCATTATTCACAACAGCCAAGACAGGGACACAACCTAAGTGTCCATGGATGAAGAAGAGGTGGTGTATATACAGTGGAATATTACTCAGTCACAAAAAGAAGGAAATGCTGCCATTTGTGACAACATGGATGACTTGAGGGCATTCTGTTAAGTGAAATAAGTCAGAGACAGACAAATACTGTATGACCTCACCTGTATGTGGAATCTAATGAACTCACACCAAACGGATTAAAGACCCAAATGTAAGACCAGACACTATCAAACTCTTAGAGGGAAACATAGGAAAAACACTCTTTGACATAAACCACAGCAAGATCTTTTTCGACCCACCTCCTAGAGTAATGGAAATAAAAACAAAAATAAACAAATGGGACTTAAAAGCTTTTGCACAGCAAAGTAAACCACAAACAAGACGAAAAGACAACCCTCAGAATGGGAGAAAATATTTGCAAATGAAACAACGGACAAAGGATTAATCTCCAAAATATACAAACAGCTCATGGAGCTCAATATCAAAAAAACAAACAATCCAATTAAAAAATGTGCGGAAGATCTAAATAGACATTTCTCCAAGGACGACAGATGGCCAAAAGGCACATGAAAAGATGCACAACATCACTAATTATTAGAGAAACGTAAATCAAAACTACAATGAGGTTATCTCCTCACTCTGGGTCAGAATTGCCATTATCAAAATATCTAGAAACAGTAAATGCTGGAAAGGGTGTGGTGAAAAGGGAACCCTCCTGCACTGTTGGTGGGAATGTAAGTTGATAACCACTATGGAAAACAGTATGGAGGTTCCTTAAAAAACTAAAAATAGAACTACCATATAACCCAGCAATCCCACTACTGGACATATACCCTGAGAAAACCATAATTCAAAAACAGTCATAGGGCTTCCCTGGTGGCGCAGTGGTTGAGAGTCCGCCTGCCGATGCAGGGGACACGGGTTCGTGCCCTGGTCCGAGAAGATCCCACGTGCCACAGAGCGGCTGGGCCCGTGAGCCATGGCTGCTGAGCCTGTGCGTCCGGAGCCTGTGCTCCACAACGGGAGAGGCCACAACAGTGAGAGGCCCGCGTACCACAAAACAAAAACAAACAAAAACAAACAAACAAACAAAAAAACAGTCATGTACCACAATGTTCATTACAGCTCTATTTACAACAGCCAGGACATGGAAGCAACCTAAATGTCCATCGACAGGTGAATGGATAAAGAAGATGGGGCACAAATATACAATGGAATATTACTCAGCCATAAAAAGAAACAAAATCAAGTTATTTGTAGTGAGGTGAATGGACCTAGAGTCTGTCATACAGAGTGAAGTAAGTCAGAAAGAGAAAAACAAATACTGTATGCTAACACATATATATGGAATCTAAAAAAAAAAAAAAAAGGTACTGATGAACCTAGTTGCAGGGCAGGAATAAAGAGGTAGACGTAGAGAATGGACGTGAGGACACGGGGTGGGAGGGAGAAGCTGGGGCAAAGTAAGAGTAGCATCGACATAGATGCACTACCAAATGTAAAACAGTTAGCTAGTAGGAAGCAGCCGCACAGCACAGGGAGACCACCTCGGTGCTTTGCAATTACCTAGAGAGGTGAGTTAAGGAGGGTGGGAGGGAGGCTCCAGAGGGAGGGGATATGGGGACAAATGTATGCATGTGGCTGATTCGCTTTGGTGTACAACAGAAACTAACACAGTATTGTGAAGCAATTATACTCCAATAAAGATCTATTTAAAAAAACGAAGGTGGTCAAAAGGTACAAACTTCCAGTTATAAACAGGTGACCGTAGTTAATAATACTGTACTGTGTATGCAAAAGCTAGTAAGAGAGTAGATTTTAAAGGTTCTCATCATAAGAACAAATCTGTAACTGTGTGAGGTGATACATGCTAACTAGACCTACTGGGGATCATTTTGCAGTGTGTACAAATATCAGATCATTATGTTGTACACCTAAAACTAATGTTATAAGTCAATTACATCTTAAAAAAAAAAAAAAGTCTGTGATTTGGAGAACTCGACAACAACAAAACTCAAAGCCCCCAGAGTGCCTAGGAGCAAGAAGGAAGGTCCAGAATCTGTGCTGCAACGTCCTGACCGCCCCCACCCGCAGTGGCCCTTCTCCGGGGTTTCAATCCCTGCCTGGTCCCCAAATGCTTTCTCCAGACTGCCCCCACCCTGGGTTGCCTGCTGGCATAAAAACACCTCTGCTTAGTGAGATACCTCTTTGCCTCACAATTTCTCATGCCCCTTTCTCCCTGCATCATAACGTGTTATAATTTCAGCAGTTCCCATCTGATGTGAATTCTGAACAATTATCATTTTATATAAATTGCATCACACACATTTGGGAAAAAATATGTACGTGGTGCACCAAGAGTCTGTTTTAAATTTCCGTGCTACTTTTCAGCAGTGGATGGGACTTATGACCTGAAGACACCTGTGGCAGTTCAATAGTTTAAACTCCAGTAGTTTAAAGAACAAGTACATACAGTCGAGTCAACAAAAACCAAACAAAAAACTAGCAGTTAAAAAAAAAAATCTTACACTGTTTTGCATTGCAACTTTTTTTCTTTAGAAGGGGTCAGCTGCAGATGGGGCAGGGTTGTGTTTAATGCTGTGCAGAGAAGAGGCCTGTGGGACCAGGACAGGGTTTCAATGAGAAGCTAATTAGAAACAGCACTTTGAAATCCTCTCAACAATTACAAATAGAATCTGGCTGAAGCTGAGCCCAGGACTCCCCGTCCATGCCCCCCACCCACCCCCAGCACACATGGGACCTGAGCTCCCTGGCAATGGCATGCCCAGAGTCTCCTGACAAAAACAGTCCAGGAGGTCAGGGAGACAGTGTCCCTTCACTGGTATTTCCCCAGGAGTCATAATTAAAAGACTTTCTGAGGCACTAAGATTGGACTCCTGGGTGACCAGAAACCCTGCCTATAAGCCATTAAAGACCTGAAGATTTTCTGCTGTTTAAACAAAAGCACAAAACTCATGCCACACTGAAGGCTTTCTCCAGGATGTTCAGCACTGTAACTGACATCATGAATCTCTTCAATACCACGGTTACTTGTATCTAAGACCAAAGAGCAGAATAAACAAACAAACAATGCTGCAAATAACCTAAAACTTTAGTGTTTGAAGCCAGGCTTTTGCTGGCAGCAGTGAAGAACCTGCCTATCTGTATTCAGATTACTCTGCAACCAGATGTAAACTAGGGCATTTAGGACTCAGCCCAGGGCAGTGAGCAGAAAATGGGAAGACTTTCAAGGAGGTGGTTAACTGTCCAGATACAAAGGCAGCGAGAGCCCATCAAGGGGAATAAGGCAGAAAACCAGTTGAGAACTACAGCTGGACAGCCTGACTGAGGCCACCTCCAACCAGGGCCTCGAGGGAAGGAGGGACTGGGGAGACCTGCAAATCAGGCAGAACAGGACTGCCTCAGTTTACCTCCTGGTACAGACATACTTATGAGCTGAAGAAAAAAAGACACAGAGGATAAGTCCAAATATACTGGAAATACAGAGATTTATAAATGAGCTTCTCCCCTTTCGGGGATCAAGGTAGAATGCACTCGGTTAATGGCCAAGTCCCTGAACACACAATCTTGCAGTCACATCAACGGCCGCGAGGCCGCAGAGGGTCCACACTGTCACAAGCCAGCCAGACACAGCCTCCAGGGGAAACGTGCTCTGACCACTAACTGCTTGAACAGCCAATGGGATGGATGCTAAAAGGAGACAAGGCATTAAAGAGTGAAGCGAGTCTGGGAACTGGGCAGCAGGGGAGGTGGGGGGTGCCCCCTCAGTCCTGCCCGCGCCCCCCTCCCCCATCCAACCACTGTCATCAAACATCCCCGCCCCCTGCAGTCCAGGTCCCTCAGGCCTCATTCCGCCCCCATCTGCCCACTTTTACATTTCAGTAAATACAAACAGCAGTTTCGTCCCTTCCTACAACTGTAATGCTGAACAATGTCACAGACGTTCCCAAACAGAGGTGGCTCCCAGGGACTGCTCCCCCCAAAGCACCTCTTCACCAAACACTGTCTCAGCTCTTACCCTGCCCCTCCCAGTTCGCGTCCCCCTCCAGGACATGCGAGCGCCCCTACTGCACAGGGAGCACCGGAAGCCCATGGACGTCCTGCTCCAACTAAGGAAACGGGGCCTGAAATGCCGAGAGCTCTCCTCACTGCTGCTTCCTCTGCACTTTGTCACTATTCCTTTGTTTTCTTTCATGGCCAGACTTCTCAAGAGGTCAAACACCACTCTGACCAATAACTCCTCTTTTACTCACTTGCAACACGACCTTCATTCCTATCATCCTCTAGTGAAACGCTTCCCCCAGAGGCCATCCTCCCCTCTAGGCCCACGCTCCCAGAGCAGGGACCCTACAGCTACTTGCTCACCTTGCAGTTGTTCCTGATGGGGTGTGACCCCAGATGTGTCTTCCTGAAACAAAGACCGAACGACATAGCCTCCGACCACTGCCTCCCATGGACAAACAAGCAGGGGACGGCCAGGGGACTCCAAAGTCTGACTGTTCCAGCCCAACCGCCACTCTGAGTCACAACATATCTTACACGCCAGCCACGACCCAGCACACACGCTCTCCGACTGCACTGCACACGACCCTGCCTCTGTACTTCTGCTTGCCTTGACCCTCCGCCCGCACTGCCACCGTCAAGACCTCAGCCACCCTGCAGGGCTCAGACGACACAGCTCTGCTGCTCCAACTCTCGGCCCCAGTCCCTTCCATCTGTGCCTCTTGTGTTCCTATTACATGTGTGTCTGTCACGGAGCGCATCATTCTCCTTAGTATTACAGTAAATGACGATGTGAGTATCATCCCCGGAGATTAGGGGAGCCCAACAGTCAACTTACGTCTTATTTTTACAACTCCTTCTCTTTCTAGAAATGCATCTTATATAAAAGAATACTCCATAAAGGCTTGAGGTTTTAAAAATGAAATCAAGGTAAAGAGCTTGGGATAGAAGGAGTACACGAAATAAAATGGGACAATCTTTTCTGAACAATCTTTTTCTGTAAACCCTTCTCTCTGCTCCCTCTCACACACTCACCTATTGCTCAGTGGACTTGACGGGCAGGTGGTCAGACCTCCGCCCAGGCTGCAATCCTGTCCGTGTCCGCTGTGGACGCTTCCCCTACATTACGAGTGACGGAGAGCGAGGACAAGATGGGTGAGGGTACCCTCAGCTGCTGCTGTCGCTGCCCCTGCCACCAGTCGAGAGGGGCCTGGAAGGGCCAGGTGAGGCTCTACCTAAACAAGGGCCCATGGCACCCCAGGCCAGTCAGCAAAAATGACAACTCAGCTCTACAAGGCCCCAAGCAGCTTATTCACTTAAAAACGTTCAAAAAAGCTCAGAGATACCATGTGTCAAACTCCCTGAATGGTGTTAACACTTTTAACAAGTTTTGTCTCATATTACCAAGGAAAAGCCAGTTTCATCACCTCGGGCTGCCGGGAGCGGCTCTCAAGGCGGATTCCGAGCAGCAGGAGGGCAGCTCTCCTCTAGAGGCGGTTCTGTGGCCGGTGAGGCTGGAACAGGTAGGAGGACGAGAGACAACAGGCTCAGCCACGAGCGATCGCAGAGCTTCCTGGGGGTGTTAGACCCCCAGATGATGTGAGAGGCTTGGCAGCGGCCGTTACACGGAACTTCAAAGGCCAACGTCAGTTTTGGAATTTCTGTGGACTGAGCCCCAAAGCCTCACCATCATAACCTCGTATTGAGAAATGGTAAGCAAGGGCTGTGCAGGTGAGGCGAGTACGCTCTGCGGCGTCACATCAGCATCATGTACGTGTGGTCTGGCACCACTTAACTGAAAAGCTTGAGACCTGTGGCATCAGCGAGGTAAAGCGGCGAAGGATGGAAAAAGCTCAGCGGCGCTCCTGCCACTAAGTGGTGGTCTATGCAACCAAACGAGCCACAGAGCGGCAGGAGATCTGCTGAGATGGGGTCTGGGGAGCTTTCCCATTATGAGAATGAGCAGCTTCAGTAGAGGTAAAATCCCAACCGTCAAAGGGGGGCAAGGCCCCCTTTACCCCAAAAGCTACTGCAGCAGCTCCTCAAATGTGCCTATGAGCGACTCCTTCGGAAGTTCAGGCCCAGGGGAAGAGCCCTCGGGCCACGAGCTCTCTCAGGGGACCAACAGCAAAGGGGCCAGGGGGCCACCTCCACCTCTGCCGAGTGAGGCAGGTGCTGGGGCCGGACAGCGCTGCGGTTTCCCTGTCCTCACAACCATCTTCTATGTGACTTATCAACTTATCCGTTAAAGACCTGATATGTATAACACACCTGACTATCACTGTCTGTAACCTTAGCTAAAACGCTTTCACTAGTCTACACCCCCTTGACTTTAATCTTGCCATAAAAGTTTAACTTTCATGTGGTCAAAGCGGCCTTACCTTCTGGTTCTTTCATTATTTCAAAGTTTACAGGACTATCATACCTCCATGAGTTATCCCAACAGCTTTGCCTCTCTGTAGACTTGCAATTATTTTGGTAAGAAACGTGGATTTAGTTTTCTATCAAAATTCCTCGCCAGTTACAAGCCGCCATAAACAATGGAGGGACCAAGTGTCAATCCATCGCTAAGTACTAGGCCAGGTACTGGACAATGGTCCTTCCCACAGAAACTGGGAAATTACAGCACTTCATATTTTACTAATAAGAAAATTGAAATTCAGAGCTATCAGGAAGCTCATCCAAACGGGCAGCTAGAAGAGGGCGGCGCCACACCTACGGGGGTTCCTAGAGGAAAGCTCACGACGCGCAGCCCCCCAGACCCTGCGGCTCTGCGCTTGTCATGCTGCACTGTAGCCTGTAACGGTGTCTATTCTGTTTTACTGGCATGTGATTTCCATTTCACACTCAAATCATAGGTGTGTTTATTACTAGAACAGATCCCTTTCGGCCAGTATAACTTGGATGGGTACTGGTAGGTACACACAGTCACTGTCAAAGGAAGAATCTACACAGTGTGTGTGTTTTAACTTAATGTATAAAAATGTACTGCCATTCACTAGTCATATGATGCAGGCCCACTGAGGGGGTTCCCGGAGATTCCCTCCTACCCTCTTATACCTTTATCTGCCCTTCCAGTTTTGTTTTTATAATCGCAAGTGAGATGTTAATGATACTTGCAATCCAAATACCGAAACCATAAGATTGTAATGAATTTTTTTCCTTTCATTTTTTACTATTTTATCCTAATTTGACAGTCAACCTTTCAGAAGCAACTCATCTTTGTTTTTAATAAAAACTTTTTATAGAAAATTTTATGCCCTTATTTTGTTTCATAATATTTAATTGTGTGAATTCAGTAACGAGAACAACGGACACACACAGGTCTGTGAAAACATCAGCAGGATGCCCAGCTCGCAGGTTGTCATTTCCCGTGGGTGGCCTCTTGAATGAAGACCCCCCCGAGGGTGCTTCTGATGTCTGGCCTCTGTGCCAGGACAAGGCAGTGCTAAAATGGGTCACCCCACTGCCCCCACCCGCAATATCTACGTTCACCGCGTATTCTCGAGGAGAGCTCTGTTAAGCTGGGACTTGGCTAAGGCGACAACAAACCTCAATTTATCTTGGTGACGACTGACATCTAAACTTTCCTTCAAGAAACACAGAGGTCTGGCATCCTTACTCGAGATGTGAAGAGATACACGTCCTCACAGCTTTGTGCCTTCTTCTCTCTCATCAATTCTGCACAGGCACAGTCAGATTCACAGCAGCACCCGTTTTGCTGCGGCGGCCAGTAACTGTTAACCTTTAGCAGGCATAGGAATGAATCACAGAGCAACAGAACTACCTCCAGCCATCCTGCCAGGCTGGGACGAGAGCAGGGCGGGATCCGGCGTCTAGCGCGCGGTCCAGGTGATGCCCACGCAGGACGTCGGGAGCCAGCACTGCTGTGAGCGCTAAGCAACAGACTTCGTTAAGTGCAATTCTATTCCCCCAGACGAAACGCTCTAAAATTCTGCCTCTTACTCTTTTCTTACGTCACACACACAAGACTTCCAAGACAGTATTCCCGTACCACACATGCCACTTAACCCCGATGGGTTATGAGTTATTATTCTTTTGATGAGGAAACGGTCTTTACTTGTTAGTGCACTTTTAAAGGCTTGACATTTATATTACTGAATGAAGAGCGTATTTAAATTCATCAGGAATGGGGCACTAAGATAACTATATCTCAATGGACACAGTAACCAAGCCACTTCTTTCTTTATTTTTGAACTGTTCGGAAATTATCTTTTCGTAAAGGTTTAGAAAATTTTACCTGTGAATAAATCTAAATGATTCTGGAGCTTTTGATGGGATGCTTTTGTGAAAACTCTTCTTCCCTAATTACTGGTCTGCTAAGGTTTCTGGCTGCATAAGATTCTGGGTTTTTTTGGGGGGGGGGGATCAACACCGCATTTCACTAAGGCTTGCAAATTTACAGCACTGTATAGCTTTCAAAATATCAAATCTATTATTTCTTTTTTCAGCTTCTAATTTCATGGTTCTTGAAATTTGTATTTAAGGTTTACCTTATTTTAATTTTTTGTTGTCTTGCAAAGAATCAACTCCTGAAATTTTCTGTATCAAAACCATCCATTTTATGCCTGTAAAAGTTTTTTCCCTTAGTTACACTATTCAAAAGTCTGAGGTTGAATATTGCAGTTAAAAAGACAGAATTATAAAAGAAAGTTTAAGCAGATTAGGTAAATGCCTTACAGATGATTTAAGGTGCTGTCATTAATCATATCAATAAAGTCATATACAAGGTTATGTAAAGTTATAAAACCAGCTCTATTTAATAGCTACTTTAAGAAAACTAGATTACGTATTTCAAGTCCTGGAAAAATGGTCACAGTGCACTGTGGAGGACAAGATCCAAGTGTAATTATAGTCAACGGGATTAAGGACGTCGATGGGGAGATGCTCACCCATGAAAATGCAATTCCGTGACTTTCTACAGTTCACCCCAAAGCACCAACCTGCTCAATGGTTACAAATATCACTGGAGTCACGACAAATCAAGTAATGTATCCGTCACGTGACCCCCACCGGGGGTGCTGCAGCAAGAGTTTAAAAACACTTTCTCCTCAAATGCCAGGGGCAGTGCTCACATTTTTCTGTCTTCTATTAAAAAGTATTAAGAATCAGAAGCATCAGATTTATGGAAACTGGGTGGCTGCCAGGCACCCACCACAGAACGGGTGTTCCAGGAGGTCACCTGTGGGGTTACAATGATGGGGAAGACATGGCTCCTGATCCAGAGTTGTTTAGACAACTCCCAATGAAATGAAGCCGGGAAGCACACCGGGGGGGTACACCCTCGCTTGGGAGAGGCAGGGGAGAGCTCACAGACACAAGGTCCTCAAGTGGGGTTTCTGAGAGCCTTGGAACAGGCGGGGGCAGGCAGGGTGCAGGACGAAGCCAGGGTTCGGTGCCCTACAGTCAGAGGGCGCAGCCAGCACTAGAACCACAAAGAAAAGCACCTTTAGAGCCTGCTGTTAGAAGCAGACAGACCAGAAGATGATCTTTTTTAAAAAGGAAAGAAAAAAAAAAAAAAAAAAGGCAGCAATCTATGTACAGGGAGAGGTACACACAGGGTGCTCTGCAGAGACACACCTGGGGCTCAGGGGGTGGTTCCCAGGGGATGCTGGGGAGGAGGAGAGCTGGCTCCCAAGGGTGAAGAGTGGTGAGGACGGGGTAGAGGCATGAGGATTAAATCACATGGCCCATAGTGAAGGAGAGTGGGGGCACGAGGTCCCATTTTAATGTCCCAGATGAAGAAAGATGAAGGCTGGACCAGCTGCAGGAGAGCGTGGAGTGGAGGGTGCTCAAACCTCTAATGAAGGAACCCTTTACCAGAGCAGCCTGACGCCACACACGGAGGACAGGGACCCTGTCTGCACACCTTCTGGGCAATCATGCTGCAGATCTCGGGCAGGAAGTCCTCGCTGAGGAGCTTGTAGAGCTGCCGCTCTCGCAGGGAGGTCCTCTCCCGGAAACTCTCGGTGACCTGTCTCCACTCCTCTTCTGTCTGGCACAGGAGCCACCAGGAGCCTTGGCCTGGCCCCTGGGACCCTAGAAGAGAAAGGGGTGGATCAGTAAACAGATCCCATGAGACCTGTTTCTTTCTATCTTCAGTTTCAGTTGGACCCTGGGTTATGATCAAAGCCAGGTAATCAGAAAAATGGGGGGCCCATTACCTTTTAAGGTTGATGCTGTGTACTTCTGATTTTCCTGTTACTATCATTGTTTACAACTAAGAGATAAGAATACGTAAAGGCAATACAAATATAACTATTGTAACCTTCATGATAGATTCTAATATACTAGAAATGCTTTAATGTATTTACTTTTCTGCAAAAATGGTTTTGATTGAGCTTTTGCAGTCTCGCTTGTTGCACTGAGATACACTAAATTGCTATTTCTCCCCAAATTTATACAATTTGGATTCCAGAACCGAAGTCTAGGTAGGAACCCAGTACACTTCCTTATGTAGTAAAGCATTTTACTGGGTTGGCCAAAAAGTTCGTTCAGTTTTAAGTAAAAATAAGACAGATTTTTCATTTTCACCAAGAACTTTATTGAACGTATTCACTAACCGAACAAACTTTTTGGCCAATCCAATACCTTAAAAGAAAGCTCTCGGAGAAGCTGCTCATTCATTCCAACGTTGGGTGTCTATTCTGCTGGGCCTGGGTAAGGGGGCCCAAGTGAAAAGACCTGGTCCTGCTCTCAAGCTATCCGTCAGGGGGAGAGATGGGCACAGGGAGACGATGTGTGAAGGGTGAGGAGGCTAATCAGAGGTTACTGTAAGAGTCGTAACGCTCTGCACTCGACTCTGGAAAAGGACACGAGTCAATCATGTTCATGCAATCCCTTCTGACCCCGACACAAGCCATTACCATTTCCGGTCTGCGGCTCAGATGCTAAGGAGTTTTCTTCCTGCTTTTCACTGAAACACAGGAAAAAGAGGCACCAATTAAAACAAAGACATGGGGCTTCGCTGGTGGCGCAGTGGTTGAGAGTCCGCCTGCCGATACAGGGGACACGGGTTCGTGCCCAGGTCCGGGAAGATCCCACATGCCGCGGAGCGGCTGGGCCTGTGAACCATGGCCGCTGAGCCTCCGCGTCCAGAGCCTGTGCTCTGCAACGGGACAGGCCACGACAGTGAGAGGCCCGCGTACCGCAAAAAAAAAAAAAAAAAACAAAAAACCAAAACAAAGACATGTCCAAAATTGTTGTGCTCCCCTGTAAGGTAGACCCATGACTTACTACCAAGAGTGTGTGTTGGCACAGAGAGGAAGGACAGATACACAGGGACACAGGAAAGGAGAAGTTCAGTGTCCACAGGTAAATGCCAAGAAAAGGGCTTCCTCCCAGACTGCACTGAGGGTGGCACTGCAGGTGAGGCGTACTAAATTGGCCCTCACAGCAGGCTGGGGTGAAGAACACAGGTTCTGAGGCCGGGCCACCTCTATTCAAGGCTTGCCACCACCTACCCTGTGACCTCAGAAAAGTCACTGAACTTCCCTGTAAAATGGGGCTATTAATAATGCCCACCTCACAGGGATGTTGGAATTAAATTATAAAATACAAATGTGCTCATCAGCCCGACAGTGTTAAGTCTCCCTGAACCATGAACGACATTCTCTGGATTTTCTGGTCTCTTTTCAACCACCTAACCCAGCACTGCCCCGAACAGCCTCCCGGGAGAAAGAAAACGTCCTGTACTGTCGCTGTCCAACGAGGCAGCCACGGGCCACGAGTGCCTGGCTCAGCTGAAGTGTGTCAGGTGTGACTGAGGAACCAAACTTTAAATTTTATTCATTATTTTTAAAAAATAATTTGTTTTAGGGGCTGCCCTTTCTCTTTACTTTTTCTCCCCCTTTTATACATATCTTATTGTCTACATTTGTTTTTCATCATTCTTTGAAAAACGGAGGTATAGTTTTAGATGTACAACACAATGATTCACAATTTTTAAAGATTATACTCCACTTATAGTTATTATAAAATATTGGCTATATTCCCTGTGTTGTAGAGTATATCCCTATAGTTTATTTTACCTAGTAGTTTGTACCTCTTAATCCCCTATCTTGCCCCTCCCCCGTCCCTCTCCCCGCTGGTCACCACTAGTTTGTTCTGTTTCTATGAGTCTGTTTCTGTTTTATTATATCCACTAGTTTCACTTTTTAGATTTCACAAAATTTTATTTAATTTAAAAATACTTAAATACTGTATTGGATACAGAACTCTAAAGAAAAAAATCACCAGCAGAGGGTAGCATAAGCACACATATGCTTCTTAAAATGACTACAGCCCCACCACTAAGGCACTTTAATTGTTGGGACTCACAGGGAAACTGAGAGAGTACAGAACAGATTTCTGAATGTATCAGGAGGTGTAGATCGCTAACAAAATCCAGAAACAGACGTCTTGTGTATAAAACATGATTATAAGAACATTTCTCACAAATACTGGTGGGAGGAAAGCTGCAATCTGTAGTCAAAATTTCTGGAAAGTGTAACACTGACTGTTGTAACAAAAAAATCAAATTCTGATTGATTTATTCGTCATCTGATTCCTAAAAATATCTCTTAGTAGTTAATAAGCAGCACAGTGAAATCTGGTTCACTTCAGGCATTTAGGTTACTTAAGTAGTTCTAAAACGCCGAAGGAAGAAGCAGCTTCTCCTGTGTTATTAGAATTTTTAAGACTATGACCTAACTTCCATAAGTGAATAATGACAGATCTGATCCTCAAGTAAAAGGAAAAAGTATTTCTACACAGAACAGGTCAGATTCTGAAAACTCTTATATTGAGATTCACATGGTGGGAATTCCTAAAAGGCAATGACATATTAAAATAAAATTTCCTGGGACTGCCCTGGTGGTCCACTGGTTAAGACTCCGCACTTCCACTGCACGGGATGCGAGTTCGATCCCCCTGGTTGGGGAATTAAGATCCCACATGCCGCGCAGTGCGGCCAAAAAATAGTAATAATACAATTTCCCAATCGTAAGAGAATCTTTTTCTTTGCTAAAATTAAATATAAAATAAACACTATAAAAATGTTTAAAGTCTTACCTTTTCTTTATTGTAAGAAATTGTATTCTACAAAGAACAAAGCATGTTTACTACTAAAATCTCCTTACCAAGAAAGAATTAACTCCTAAACTCATACACAGTATTAACTCTCTCCACACTCCTGTGAAGAAACGTGTGGTGTAGGGATGGGATTTTCAGGGCATTTCCTGCAGGCGGGCTCGGTTCTCGGTGCCGTCCACTGTCACGTTCACTGTCAGAGTCCCCACTGTCCAGTGAAAGCGAGGGGCCAGGCAGGAGGCCCCCGAGGACTGTGACGCAGGGCCCATGTCCCCCCGGAGGCACAGAAAGCAGGATGGAGGCGAGTCCCTCCAGCGTAAGGGTTCGCGTTAGGGACCTACACAGACTAACAAGATTTACTCACCTCACTAGAGTTTCCTCCTGCAGTTTTTTCCGTTTTGGGGGTCTTCCTCTTCTTTTCCCTGTTTTCCCAGGAACACTTGAGACATTTTTTTGTCCTTCAGTTTCCCTAAGAAATAGTACGTTAAATAGAAATGTTCTGTCATAGGACTGATGCGTTACACATGATTTATAAGCTAGTGATCATGGGGCTGCCCTGGTGGCGCAGGGGTTGAGAGTCCGCCTGCCGACGCAGGTGACACGGGTTCGTGCCCTGGTCCGGGAATATCCCACGTGCCGCGGAGCGGCTGGGCCCGTGAGCCATGGCCGCTGAGCCTGCGCGTCCGGAGCCTGTGCCCCGCAACGGGAGAGGCCACAACACTGAGAGGCCCGCGTACCGCAAAACAAAACAAAAAACAAAACAAAACAAAAAACTGGCTTTAAGCTAGTGATTAGCTTTTCTGGCCATGAGGTTATAAAAAGGAACAAAGGCAGCAGTTACAGGGAAAGAGCAGGGTGACCTCCCATTTTCCATTGTTAAAACGTGGAACCAAGGAAAACAACATCTCCCACATGAACATCTGAGTGAGGCCTCAGGCTTCGCTAACAGCAAAGGGCCCAGCAACCGGGACGTCTGGGGAAGATGCAGCATCGCTCTGGGATGCTGGGGACAAGCCCTCTTCCTCACTGAGGACATCAGCTCTAGTAGGAGAAGGGATTCTCCAGAACCCACTCTGCTGGAGGGAAAGGCCCCGGGGAGCACTTGTGCTGCTGAGAACCTGGCGGGCAGAACGGCCTCTGGGGTGGGGCCGCTGAGAGCTGGGCTAGAGATTAATTCCTTTTCACTTTTGTGTGAAATAACTCTTTGCCGTCTCTTTGTAGACATGCTGCTACAGCTAATTCCTTCATGAGAAAAAATAACTTGTGCTGCGGAATTCCGATGTATTTGATTTTAACGACGCTCTTCTAACAGTGGCTATGGCAGCCCTGACCTTTAGGAAGGTACCTGCTCAGAGAGAGCTCTCCGTTGGATTTTCCTTGCACTGGGTCCTCCTTGTACATTCGCGTCCCATAGAAATACCAGTAGAGGGCCCCGGAGTTGTCCTCACCCAGCGGTTCCACACGGAGACTGTCTGCATCCAGGCCCTGGGCAGGACAAGGAAAGAGGTTTGGGCTCACAACGAACAAAACTAAAGAGACAACTGAAATGAGGATTCTGAATTTATCCTCACATATCCCTCATGTTAAAATGCTCAAGCATCTTAGGTAATTCTCAGTCAGGGTACCCGACACACGGGACGGAGAGAAGGTGCCTGCCTTAAGAGCAGGATACGGAAGTACTTCACACGAATCCCATTGCCACCGTCGCCCCTACCTCGCCAAAAAAAGAGCAACCCAAAGGGATTTTAATGAACATGTGACATACTTGGTTTAGACATGTATTCTGTGTGTACCAACAAGAGGAATGACAATTCCAACAGGAGAGTCTGGTGCTGTGGCAGCCTCGTCCCCCATGACGCTCTGTCGCCGCCGGCCAGTCCGGCCCGGGGCTCCCCACTCCCCCAGCCTGACCTGCACTGCCAACCCTCGGGGGGTGGAGGCCGAGACCTCAGCGAAGACTGTGCTGGGCTGCTCTGCGGTTTTCACCATGGTGCCCATCTGAGCCCACGAGCACCGTCGACGCAGTTCATCATTTCTGACCAACCTCTCGGTGAGGGCAAAGCAGAAGACCGTCCGTGCCCTCCCTCTGAGACAGGATAAGAGGGAGGGGGGAGGCGTCCACAGCCCCACCCAGCACACACATCTACAATGTGCACACGGTGTGCGGTGAGGATGGGTTAAAGTCCTTGGGAGGTTTCATAAATATTTCAATTATTCTAAGTCAAATTTCAGACCTCAGGAAATAAAACTCAGTGACTAATGTAACTGCAATTCTGACTGATGACAGGGCAAACAGGAACCTACGATTGTTCCCATGTCAGCGGGGACTCGGTACACAGAACGAAGAACAAACCAAAGTAGAAGTTAAACCAAAATAAAATAACATGCAGTCATCTGAGCGTGTGGCTTGGATCCCCCTGGCAACAGTGGTAACAGCTGCATCCACAAGATTCCCAAGACCAGCACAGCATCCCAACGCTGGCTGCTCTAACTTCTGCTCCAGGGACAGGGTGCCTGTCAGCTACGCACCTTGAGGAGATCGAAGACATCGTCTGCGTCCAGCCGGTAGTCACAGAGGCGGTGGAGGATTTCCACACGGGTGCGAAGGGGCAGGTCCTGGAAGCTGGCTTCCCTCAGGGGGTTAGGCTTCCCTTCCTCCAGCTCCCAGCGGTAGCTGATGATGTCCTCCAGGTAGCTGTGGAAGGTCTGAGGCCTACCCAGGCGGCCCCAGACACAAAGACATGTGAGTACCACATAGAGAGGGTGGTGTGGAGGGCGGGGGGTGCTGGAGGTGGTGGGTGGCTGGACAGCTGACAAATCTTCAACAGCAGCAGGAGTGGAAAGTGCCAGGAAGGGCCCAGGGATCCCTTGAGGAAACACTATGTTATTACACCATCTCTTGGGACCTGATACCGTCAAGTCCCAAAGATCATCAATATTTAAGAAGGTTGCGGGACCTTTCCTGGTGGCACAGTGGTTAAGAAATTGCCTGCCAATACAGGGGCCACGGGTTTGAGCCCTGGTCCCGGAAGATCCCACGTGCCGCATAGCAACCAAGCCTGTGCGCCACAACTACTGAGCCTGCGCTCTAGAACCCGTGAGCCACAACTACTGAAGCCTGCGTGCCTAGAGCCCATGCTCCGCAACAAGAGAAGCCACCGCAATGAGAAGCCCGCGCACCGCAACAAAGAGTAGACCCTGCTCGCCACAACTAGAGAAAGCCCGTGCACAGCAACAAAGACCCAACACAGCCAAAATTAAGGTTCACAACTTAGATGGCAAACAGCAAAGAACGGCAATGTCTGCCTGGCCTAATCCATTTATAGTTCAGGTTAAGATGCAAAGGTTTGAAAAAACCTTCTCCAGAACACAGGAGGCTAACTCCAGGGAATTCCCTGGCGGTCCAGTGGTTAGGACTCCATGCTTTCACTGCCAAGGGCCCAGGATCAATCCCTGGTCGGGGAACTAAGATCCCACAAGCCGCTCTGAGTGGCCAGATAGATTAATTAATTAATTAATTTTAAAAGAGGCTACTCCAACGTGTAACTATACTTTCATGTGCTGTTACACGTAAACTTGTGGGTGTGTTACGAAACACTAAATTTGAGGGTTTTTTTCTATAGAAAACATTTAAGACAACTTAAATTTTTGATGAGTACCTAAATGTGCCTTGTATATAACAAGTGCTGTTTGTTAGTTATTTCATATCTCAACTATTAAAGAATCTGGATATAATTTCACCTAATGCTTGATTTAAAAATATTTTTCTCAGGCTTCCCTGGTGGTGCAGTGGTTGAGAGCTCGCCTGCCGATGCAGGGGACACGGGTTCGTGCCCCGGTCTGGGAAGATCCCACATGCCGCGGAGTGGCTGGGCCAGTGAGCCATGGCCGCTGAGCCTGCGCGTCCAGAGCCTGTGCTCCGCAGCAGGAGAGGACACAGCGGTGAGAGGCCCGTGTACAGCAAAAAAATATATATATATATTTTTCTCACTAAACAAAGAGCTCTAAAGGAATTATGTGTCAATATAATCTTTACAAGAGGCATGTATCATGTTAACTTATAATCTATGTAGTTATATTTGCAGAAAAAGTCAGAAGAAATACTCATAGAGAAAAAACAAAGGGCCTTAGGCAAATAAGAAATTAAACATCTTGCTTTTTCAAAGAGAGAAGAAACTTTATTTCCTTCCTGTTGATACCTCAAATGCGGACACTGTGAATGTGGTTACCTCATCAAAATGCAGCATTACACCTGGAAACACAGGGCTCTCAGCACCATGACCTGAGCCCTGCTTGCAGGCACCTGTGGGAGCCTTGGGACCAGCCTGGCCTCCGCCCGCAAAGCCCATGCTACCCCTTCAGGTGGAGGAGCCGACAAAGAGCAGCTCTAGCTGGCAGTGAAAAGCAGGTCGTGTGGCAAAGGAGAATATGAGCATAAAACGGGGTGCTTTTTCGTTTCAAAGAGTGTGAAGAAGACAACCTGCCTTTGGTAATAAACCCCTTTATCCGCCACATGCTTTCTAGGATTTCTACTGCACACCAAGTACCCTAAACAACCAGGTGTGTTCTTCCTGCAGTAAAATGAAACGTGGACTCCATGACATGAGATCATGACATGAGATCATTCCACGAGGACGCGGCAGGAGGCGAGGAAGCACAAACAGCCACGATCTGCCTGAAAGCCCCTCCGTGTCCCAATAGCTGCATGTCTGAGATTCCTTTCCAACAGCCCTATTAACCTACTCAGTTCCAATTACATCACTTCTGCTAAAAGTTTAAGTCATCTCCATACCACCTTACCAAGAGATACTAACGGACTTACAATTCAAGATCACTCCTTTGCCTTGTATATAGATAAGCCTCATAAAAATCTGTATCTCTTTCTTTTAAGGGTCAGATATTCGAGGGAAAAATTTTTTGAAGGCAGCGTGGTCAAGGGTATTGGAAACGAAAAGGCTCAGTAAGCCAACAATTAGGGTTAATACTCTGTACTTCGCGGTTCTTCATCTTCTCTAGGACACAAAACTCTTTCAGAATCTGGCAAGACCATGCACTCCCGCCCTCAGAAAAATGAGTGCCGTGATCCTGTGTGCTGCTCAGAGGAAGAGTGCGTGGCAACAGCTGCTACAAACTGATCCTACGTTGTAAATCTCTCAGCTCAGCTCAGGGCACTTCTTCCTGAGTTGTCACTAATCCTTTCAACAGGATGTGGGAACAAAAAGATGGAACCAACTGGAGGTTCTGAGCACAACCAGGTCAGAGCTCCTTGTCTGAGAAAAGTTCCAAATGCTAATTATCCCTTTATTTCTTAAAATAGTTTGCACAAGAGAGAGAAAAAAAGACAAAACTATCTTTCCACAGTCGCAGAGTGAGCATCTCTTAGGACCCCAGCAGAGAACTGCTTATTTTCCTTCAGACAGAACAGGCTTGCACTGTGAGACCCACATTCCCAGGGACAGCGCGGCCCGAGTGGAGCTGGCAGGACCCTGCACCACGGAGGAAACAAGCTGCCTGAGAAGATCACAAGGGAGAAGGCAGGCTCTGTGTCAGTTCTGAGACGTGAAAGTGTATGTGCAGCCCACACACAGGGAGCAAGGAAGACCTGGCACCGCGGGTGCCATGTGGAGACTAAATGGAAAAATTTTATCTTCCCGTTTGCTATGGCTACTGGGGCAGCTAATGAAACACCTGTGTTCACAGTTAGGCCACGTTTAACACAAGTACTGGGGGACCTCCCTGGAGGTCCAGTGGTTAAGACTCCGCACTTCCAGTGCAGTGGGGGAGGGTTCAATCCCTGGTCCGGGCACTAAGATCCTGCATGCCACACAGTGCGGGCAAAAAGCTTAAAAAAAAAAAAAAAAACACACACATAAACACACGAATACTGGATTGAGATAAAGATTTTGGTTCCAAGTGAAGCAACAAATAAAAGGCTCCATATGAAAATTTGATGAAGTGCTTATTCTTAAAGATCATAAAAAGATTCAGCCCAAAACAACTAAAATAATGTTTCTTCTATAGGACTATATAGTGCCTGCCATATCCTGAAATATATCCTGAAATCAATGTGATAGCCAGGATAAGTAAAAAATCACGACAATTTCAAATTAAAGGAAAATATGATTAAGATACAAAACATATCTTTTTAACTGGAAAATATGTATATAATATAGATTTTATTTGTGTATATGAATGTTTATGTTAAGTAACAAAGAAAAGTATTAAAGGTCATCTGGGGGATTTCCCTGGTGGCGCAGTGGTTAAGAATCTGCCTGCCAATTCAGAGGACACGGGTTCAATCCCTAGTCCGGGAAGAAGATCCCACATGCCGCAGAGCAACTAAGCCCGGGTACCACAACTACTGAGCCTGCATGCTCTAGGGCCTGCATGCCACAACTGCTGAGCCCACGTGCTGCAACTACTGAAGCCCACGTGCCTAGAGCCTGTGCTCCACAACAAGAGAAGCCACTGCAATGAGAAGCCTGCTCGCCGCAACTAGAGAAAGCCTGCGTGCAGCAACGAAGACCCAACACAGCCAAAAATAAATAAATTTATTTAAAAAAAAAAGTCACCTGGAAATCAACATGTATTAATCTTTAAATAACCCAAAAGAAAGCACTGAAGGACAAAGAGAGGAAAAAAGAAGGAAACACATGAAAAGACGCTCATTTGTCATTTGGGAAATGCAAATCAAACCCCAATAGGGTACCAGGTCACACCCACCAGGATGGCTAAAATTAAAAAGATAAGAACAAGTGCTGACCACTTGTTAACAAGGACGTAGAGTGGGAACCATCATATACTGCTAGTTGGAATGTAAAATGGTGCAGCAACTTTGCAAAAGTTTGGCAAGCTGCTCAAAACTTAAACACAGAATTACCATATGACCCAACCATTCCACTCTTAGGTATATACCCAAGAGAAATGAAAACATACATCCAAACAAAAACGAGTAGACAAATGTTCATACACAGCAGCATAATTCATAACAGCCAAAAAGCTGAAACAGCACCAACGTCCATGAACTAACAGATAAATAAAACATGTATCTATACAACGGAGTATTTTGGGGCCATAAAATGAATGAGTATGTGATTCACGCTACAACACGGATGAATTCTGAAAACATGCAAAGTGAAAGTAGCTGGATACCTATATGTATGCATTCCACCTATAAGAGGTACCTAGAATAGTAAAAACAGACAGGAAGCACATTAGTTAGTGGGACTGGTGACTGGAGGAAGCAAGGAGTGACCGCTGATGGGTGTGAGGGGTCTTTGGGGGTGATAAAATGTTCTGGAATTCAACACTGGTGATGACTACACAACCTTGTGAATATACTAAACACCAATGAATCGGACACTTAAAAACCCCCAGAACAGTGGAAAACCAACCATACCAGTAACTGCACTAAATGTAAATGGACTGAACAGCCCAGTCGAGCACTGCCTAGAAGGAAATTTACAGCTTTAAAATGCCTGTATTGAAAAGAAAAAAGGCTCATAACAAGTATTATAACTTGAGAAGAAAGAAAAAGAAGAGTAGGCTAAAGCCAAAGTAAATAGAAGAAAATAATAAATCAAAAACAGAAAAACAATTTTTTTAAAGAAAACAGGCAAACAGTAGGTAAAGTTAAAAGCTGGTTCCTTGGGCTTCCCTGGTGGCACAGTGGTTGAGAGTCCGCCTGCAGATGCAGGGGACGCGGGTTCGTGCCCCAGTCCAGGAGGATCCCACATGCTGCGGAGCGGCTGGTCCCGTGAGCCATGGCCGCTGGGCCTGTGCGTCCGGAGCCTGTGCTCCCCGACGCAAGAGGCCACAGCAGCGAGAGGCCCGCATACTGCAAAAAAAAAAAAAAAAAAAAAAAGCTGGTTCCTTAGTAAGCATTTGAAAAGTTGATAAACCTGTAGAAAGAATAGAGGGAGAGAGAGAACAAATTCCAACATCAGGAATGAAAGTGGAGAAACCACTGTAGATCCTACAGATAGTAAGAGAATATTATGAATAGTACTATGGAAATAAATGTAAAATCTTAAATAAAATAGACAAACTCCTTGAAAAATGCCTAAATTACTTACCAAAATTGACTTAAGAAATAGAACACTCAGGAGAAAAGGGAACCCTCCTACACTGTTGGTGGGAATGTAAATTGGTGCAGCCACTATGGAGAACACTTTGGAGGTTCCGCAAAAAACTAAAAACAGAGCTACCATATGATCCAGCAATCCCACTCCTGGGTACTTATCCAGACAAAACTGTAATTTGAAAAGATAAATGCACCCCTGTGTTTATAGCAGCACTGTTGACAACAGCCAAGACACAGAAGCAACCTTCACCCATTGACAGATGAATGAATGGATAAAAAAGACATGGTACATATATACAATGGAATATTACTCAACCATAAAAAGAGGGTGAAATAATGCCATCTGCAGCAACATGGATGGACCAAGAGATTATCATATCAAGCAAAGTCAGAAAGACAAATACCGTATGATATCACTTATATGTGGAATCTAAAATATGACACAAATGAACCTATTTACAAAGCAGAAACAGAATCACAGATATAGAGGTCAGACTAGTGGTTGCTATGGGCAGGGGGGAGAGGGATGGACTGGGAATTTGGGGTTGATAGATGGAAACTATTACATTTAGAATGGATAAACAACAAGGTCTTACTGTATAGCACAGGGAACTATATTCAATATCCTGTGATAAACTGTCATGGAAAGGAATATGAAAAAGAATGTATATATGTAAAACTGAATCACTTTACTATACAGCAGAAATTAACACAACACTATACTTCAATAAAATTTTTTAAAAAAGAAACAGAACACCCAAATAGCCTTAATCTATTAAAGAAATCAAATCAATAATACTCAATCAAAAACTTGCACACAAAGAAAACTACAAACCCAAAGGCTTTCAGTGGTGAACTGTTTGGAAGAAGTTACACAAACTCGGACTTCCCTGGTGGTGCAGTGGTTAAGAACCCGCCAGCCAATGCAGCGGAAACGGGTTCAATCCCTGGTCAAGGAAGATCCCACATGCCGCAGAGCAACTTAAGCCCGTGCGCCACAACGACTGAGCCTGTGCTCTAGAGCCCGTGAGCCACAACTACTGAGCCCACGCACCACAACTACTGAAGCCCGCGCACGTAGAGCCCATGCTCCGCAACAAGAGAAGCCACCGCAACGAGAAGACTGCATACTGCAACGAAGAGCAGCCCCCGCTCGCCGCAACTAGAGAAAGCCCACGCACAGCAACGAAGACCCAACGCAGCCAAAAATAAATGTAAATAAAATAAATAAATTTTTTAAAAAAAGAAATTACACAAACTCTTTCAGAAACGAGAGAAGGGAACACTTCTCAACCCTTGTGCCAAAACCTGAAAAAGATTCATAAGAAAATAAAATTACAGACCAATATTCTTCATAAACATACATGGAGAAATCCTCAACAAAACAGCAGCAAACTGAATTCAGCAACAGACAAAAGGGACAGCACTTCATCACACTTGAGGGTGAAAGGCTGAATACTTTCCCCCAAGATCAGGAACAACACAGGAGTTGTGGCCGGCACAGTAATAAGACAAGAGAAGGAAGCTCTTGGGACAGAGAGCCGGGATAGAGGCTGGAACGGAAACAGACTACAGAAACTCCTCAGTCAGCAACAACACCAATAAACTAAGAAGTGAATTCAGGAAGACTATAGTAACACGGTCAATATAAAAACCTCACTTGTATTTTACATATAATGGCAACAAATAGCTGGAAAATATAAAATACTTAGGCACAAATGGAAAGGTGTACGGTATCTTTACAATGAAACTATACAATATTCCTGAAATTAAAGAAGATAAACAGGGACTTCCCTGGTGGTCCAGTGGTTAAGACTCCACACTCCCAATGCAGGGGCCAGGGTTCAATCCCTGGTCAGGCAACTAGATCCCACACGCCGCAACTAAGACCCAGTGCAGCCAAATCAATAAATAAAAAAAAAATTTTTTAATAAAGGAAGATAAACAAGTGGAGAGATACATATCATGGTCAAGGACTGGGAAACTCAACATTGCTCAAAATGTCCATTTTCTGTAGCAGGCCTTTTTTGGGGGGTGGGGGAGTTGACAAGCTGATTTTTAAATTTGTATGCAAAGAACCCAGAATAGTCAAAACATTTAAAAAGCAAAACTAAAATATAAAAAGGTAGAGAACTCACCAATTTCAAGACAATCTGGTACTTGTATAAATATAAGACATATAGATCAATGGAATAAGGCAGAGTCCAGAAACAGACTGAACATAGATGAAATTCGTAAGGAAAAATGGACACTGATTGACCTTCTACTTCATACCATACACGAATACTAACTCAAAATGCATCATAATGCCAACTGCAAAAAGCGCTAAAACTGTAAAACTAAGAGAAAACCTCAAAGAAAATCTCTTGACACTAAGGTATGTCCTGATTTCTTAGGAAAAAGCATACTAGAAAAAACTGATAGATCAGACTTCAACAAAATTAAAATTTGCTCTTCTTTAAAATACAGTGCCAAACAAATGGAAAGGCAAGCTACACATCAGAAGAAAATAGTCACAGCCCATTATATATCTAGTCATCAGGGAAATGCACATTAAACCCACAATGAGTTACCACATTACACACAACAGAATCAGTAAAATGAAAAACTGGGTAAAATTAAAATTAACAGATGTCGGGAAAGATATGGAGCAACTGGACTGTTCATGTGTTGCCGGTAGGAGAATAAAGGTCACCGCTGCTTAGAAAACAAGTCAGTATCAATCGTGCTCTCACGCACGACCCAGCGATTCCTGAGAGAAACGAAAAGACATCCACGAAAACATCCGTGCAAGTGTTTACAGCTGCTCTATTCTCAACAGCCCCAAACTGGAGGCAACATACAAGTCTACCAACTAGCAGACAAAAAAACTGTCATATATTTTTGCACTGGAATCCAGTGCAGACCCCCTCCCCTAAAAGGAACGAAGAACTGATACAAATAGCAGTGTCAGTATCACACAGACCCTGTGCTTCCTCAAAGAAGCTGGACATGCAGAACCCACACTGCATGATCCCAGCCACACACACACGAAATTCTAGAATAAGGCAAAACAATCTGCATCAATAAAAATCAGGTCACTGCGTGGGATGCAGTGGGGTTTTGGGGGTGTGGGGAGGTTAGATTTAGTGCAAAGGGCACTTTCTGAGGAGATGGAAATGTATTATCTTGAGCAGCATGGTGACCGAGTTTGTGTAATTAGAAATAGGAACCTATTTAATTTTCTAAAAACAGGGGCAAACTATGGCTCATGGGCCAAAGCTGGCCTGAATGGTCTATCTTTAGCCTGTAAGCTAAGAATGTGAAAATCATTCTTTTTTAACGGTTGGAAGAAAAAAGAAATCAAAAGAATACTATTTTCTGACAAGAGAAAATGATATAAAATTCAAATTCCAGATTATGAAAATCTAAAAAAACACAGCCACAATCAGTCACGAAGCACTGCTCTGGCCACTTTTGCACTGCGATGGCAGAGGGGAGTAGTTTAGACCATGTCACCCACACAAAGCCTAAAATGGTTATTCTCTGGCCCTTCGTAGAAGTCTGCTGACCCCAGTTCTGAGACGTGCAAACCGCAACATTTAAGACATTGGCAGTAGCCTGGGTCAATATCCACTTCCTACTCCACACACGTAGATGCTTCTGGTATTTACTAGAAGCTCAAGACTGTTCTAAGGCTGTCATGAGTGAACTCATTTAATTTCACAATAAATTTAGTAATAGGTATGGTTATAATTCCCATTTTACAGATGAGGCGAGTAACGCACAAAGAGATTAAGGAACTTTGTTAGCTCCACATAACAGGTAAGCCTTAGAACCAAGAAAGGCAAGCATTCATCTGTCCAAAATCCTCTTTCTTTACGGTGGGATGAAAATAAAACTTCAGAGAATACCGAGCACAAATTCACTCTAAATGTACGTGGATACCACTGGAGGGACAGAATAGCAATCACTTTAGGCAATTCCTTTCAATGAAAAGTAAAATTCACTGTGATGTTTTCTTGTCTGAGTGATCACTGCGTAGGTGTATTCAGTTTGTACAAATTCACTGAGCTGTATGATTAAACAATGTGCCCTTTTCTGTGCGTATTATATCGACAAAAACAAGTTTTTAAAGGGCTGAAGCCTGAGCCTCACTTCAGACCAATTAGTTCAACTTGGATCAATCAGACCCCAAACTTACTTGCCCATTCAGAAATTTTTTTATTTCATGTATACTTAGCTGTTTTTAACACAATTTACAGATTATGTTTTCAGCAATGCTCTGACATCTCACAGGTATGATATGAAAAAGGGTGGAACCATCACTTGCCTCCCTGGCCCAGCACAGAACAGCAGGACCAACACTGCCACCCGCTGTCCCCAGGAAAGGGGGACGAGCTCGGAGGGCACCAGGATACCCCCACCAAAGGGGGTTGACGGGCCCCCCACTAATTCTGCTTCTGTCCATCTGAGACTCACAGTTTCCTTCAAAAGCAAAAAAGTCACAGAAGCAGCTGCCTGTAAAAGGAAGGGGAAAAAACTCTTCTCTCCTCCCGGTTACAACAGCATCTGAAATTTTATGACATGTATTTAACTAGGGTCATTTTTTTGTTTTTTTAACATAAATTAACCTCTCGTTTCAAAAGAAATCATTTAGGAGTAACTGACACAGTGTGTCATAAGGAAGAAACTAGTGTTAAGAGGCCTGCCATCAGCACTGGGGAGGGCGGGCAGCTCTGCGCCATACCCAGAAGCAGAAGGGCTGGGGGAAGACATAGAAGACAGGGTGACACGGTTGTCTGCGGGTGTCTGACGAGCCAGCACAGCTTGATGAGATAGACACATTCTGAAATATTAAATGCTATTTGCACCTCTAGCTACACACGTGTGAAAAAGCAAACTGTCCAGAACAGCCCACCCGGCACCCCATCTTAAGGACGCGTTGGGTTTCTGCTCTATACTACTTTAGGCGATGCTTTAAAACTTTTCTTTTTATTTATTTTTTTATTTTTGGTCGCGTCGGGTCTTCGTTGCTGCGCGCGGGCTTTCTCTAGTTGCAGCGAGCGGGGGCTACTCTTTGTTGCGGTGCGCGGGCTCCTCATTGCGGTGGCTTCTCTTGTTGCAGAGCACGGGCTGTAGGCGCGCGGGCTTCAGTAGTTGTGGCACGTGGGCTCAGTAGTTGTGGCTCGCGGGCTCTAGAGCACAGACTCAATAATTGTGGCACGCGGGCTTAGGTGCTCCACGGCATGGGGGATCTTGCCCGATCAGGGATTGAACCTGTGTCCCCTGCACTGGCAGGCAGATTCTTAACCACTGCACCACCAGGGAAGCCCAGAATTTATTTTTTTATACTGCTAAAATCATTAATTTTATGTAAAGACGACAGAAAACAAAGAGTCAGAGTTAGAGATTCAAACTTCAGATTCTATGAGGGATGAAGATCTGAGCTCCTGATCTCTCAATTCTTTGTAGGGATTATTCATCTTCTAACCGGCTACCTAAGTCTCTGGATGTTTCCTTCCCTGTAAAACAGGACCCGGTTAGCCTTTGAGGGGATCTCCCTCTACCTCTTCTTCATAGCCTCACAAGAAGACTGAGGAAATGAAATGTGCCAAAGTGAAAGTAGATGAGTGATGGGAGAAGCCTGCATCTAAGCTAAGAATATCCTGTAGAACACCCGTTATCTTCAAACTAATTTTTTATAGGAGATATTATCAATGTAAGTACATTTATAGTGGTGGCTAATGGTAAATATGGGAGAAAATTAAACTAGGAACAAGTTAGTTATAGCCATTTACTGAAACAAAAGGGAAAATCAAAACCTCTTGTTGATAATTCATTTATATAGGACCACATGTGACTATCCAAAAATCAACTGGTTCTTGTCCAAAAGCCTAGGAAGAAAGAGAACTTATGATACGTTGTTAATAACTAAGTACACGTGATTAGATGCAAGCATAAGCCTCACCACCAATATGCAGTTTTCCTCTGGAGAATACAGTCACTATTGACAAACAAAAGCATGTGCAACAGGCCCCCTGGTGTTCACAGCCTTGCATGCTGGGCTCTCCCAAGTGGGGCACAGCCCATCTGGGGCTCGCTCCTGGTCACAAAACTGGGCAGGCGAGGGTACTCCCGCGAGCATGCCAGGTCAAGAGAGGAGACACAGCGGGGCCGAGAGGGCCGCACGGAAACAAAGACCTGGGTCCTACAGCTGCCAGGGAGACTCTGCCAGCAGCCTGAAGGACCCTGTGTCCCTCCCCAGCTAGGCCTCCAGACACGCCGAGCGGGGCCCCTGACAAGCCACGTGCAGACCCACAAAACCGACCGATACCAAATGCAGTTTCAGCTCTTCGGCCTGTGAACTGCGCTAAGCAGCCACAGGAAACAAACATACGGCCCTCCCGAGGGCGGGCCTGCGGTGGCCAAGGTCCCAGCAGCACGGCCGGGACATCAGATCCCTGACCCACAGAAACTGATGTTTAAAGCTGCTAAGTTTCAGGGTAATTTGTTACATAGCAGTAGATGACGAATACAGCATGAAACAGGCAGAACCACAAACACGAAAAGGAAGGGGGATGATAACCTAGAACAACAAGAGAATCAACTTTTAAAAAATCAAGGTCAATAAACTGGGCAGATTCAAGATACAAACACAGGAATATGTTAGGAATATATCATATTCTACACTTGGAAGTACTTGTACGGTGTGTATCACTCAACTCTTAGCAGCAACACAAGTTAAAGTAACCCAGGAATGGATCTGACCTACATGAACAAAGCTACAACTTTTTACTGAGCAACATCAGGACTTTTTTTTTTTTAAATAAATTTATTTATTTATTTTTGGCTTTGTTGGGTCTTCGTTGCAGTGCGCGGGCTTCTCATCGCAGTGGCTTCTCTTGTTGTGGAGCACGGGCTCTAGGCCTGCGGGCTTCAGTAGTTGTGGTGCAAGGGCTAAGTTGCTCCGCGGCATGTGGGATCTTCCCGGACCGGGGCACGAACCCGTGTCCCTTGCATCGGCAGGCGGACACTGTGCCACAAGGGAAGCCCGGCAAGCGGATTCTTAACCACTGTGCCACCAGGGGAGTCCCACAACATAAGGACTTGAATCAAAATAAGGAGATTCCTTATGGAATATGACAAGATTATATCACTTTCTGTAAGAACTAACAAGCAGGATTAGTTAAGAGGAATGGTATCAGAGCCAAGAGACTGGCAGGTACAGCCAGGAAGAGCCGAGTGGATTCTCACGTGTCAAAAACCTGGTAAAATGTCAAATAGACACCACATGCCAACAGGGAAGGGAAGCTCTACTCCATAGATGGTATGAGCCAACTCTAGCTATTCAACCGCAGCCTGGCCCCCATCCCCACCATCACACAGAAGGCAGGCGTGCGACACCTGCTCCGCAAATTTTAAATGGGCGTTTCTTGTGCTTGATCATCAACCAACACACCCATGGAAGACACGGCCTAAGTATGTAACAGGAAATTCAAGTCCACAAACCACGAATGTGCGCAGTTAAGGCTGGAGAGACAGCCTGTCAGGCAGGAGACTCCAGGTCATCACGTTCACCCCCTAACAGGCCTTCATGATGGGCTCGCCTCTGCCCTCAGGCCTGATCTACTCACTCGCCCCTTCCTGGTCCCCCGCCCTCCCTGCCCTCAGGATCACACCCCTGAACTCGCTGCTCAGCCTACAAGGCCTACTAGGCTCCTACTCCTGTTGTGCTGTGGCCACAGGATTCCTCGAATGGCTGTGCTTGCCGGAGACAGCAGGGAAAGGTGAGCAGGTGGGCCAAGCAAGCCCCACAGATGCAGAGTGACAACCAGCCTCTGTGTCGAGAGCCACCAGGCAGGCTGGGGCCCTGTTTTCCCTCCAGCTGATCAGTGTCTTAGATGCTTTCTAAAAGCTACAAACTGGGTTTCAACACGAAGTCTCATTTTAGATGTTGGCGACGAACCAAAATTTAACACTCAGGGGCTAATAAGACTTTGGACTTTGCAGCTCAAATGAATCACATCTCTGAACCACATGGGACCTTCTGCTCTGCAACCCCTAGCCTCTGCTCCAGGGTGTCGAACCCCAGACACGCACCTTCCTACCTGCAACTTCGGGGGGGGGGGGATCCGTCCTTCCTCCACTCACCCTCTTAATGGGCTCTGTAATATAAGGGCACTGGCTCAGGAAGCACCCCATGACAGCTCAGTCCACGGCCCCTTCTCACACAGGCCACGTGCTCTGCGGATGTCACAGCGCTTGCCATGGCAACTGCACACACTCTGCAGTGGGGCCCAGGACCAAGGGTCCCGAGGGCATCTGCCCTCCAGCACCCTGGCCAGAGCGAGGTGAGGCAAACAGACCCCCTCAGACACTGATGGTCATGGGTGAAATGGAGCAGCCCCTGGGGTGAGCGGCCTGAAAATTATTGTTGAATCGTAAGTGGGCATTTCTTTCTACGGAGTGACTGCACCTGCAGAAATTTAAGAGTATGATTCACTAAGGTGTGCAAACTTTTATGTCCAAGGCTATGTAATATAACGTGTTTATAACAGTTAAAAGCTGGGCACAAATGTTCATCTATTAAATCGGAGTATTTGACAATCCCATTTAAAGAAAAAAGTGGTTATAAGAAAAATTATCGTTGTGAGGAAAAAAATGAAAGATATGAAAAAGTGAAATTATATACACAGTATGACTACAACTGCTTAAAAACCACACAGACTCCCAAGTTACATCTCAAAAAGAAGATGGGAGAAAATATACTAAACCCTTTGTCATGGTGTTTAAGTGGTAAGATGGTAGATTTCTTTCTACTCTTTGTTTAGCACAACAGCCTGGACGCCCTGGGGACAGTCAGTACACTCGCGGAGAATGCAGGAGATGACGACTACAGCATGAAACAGGCAGAAGTACAAACACAGAAAGGAAGAGGGATGATCACTCACGCGCATGCGCGCGCACACACACACACACACACACACACACACACACACACACACACACACGAATGCCGAGCTCCACGCTCGATGCAGGAGCAGCTCGTCAACCCCTCATTCACCTTGTTACCACACGTCTACCCCCAGCCCTAACAGGCGCCCAGGAGTGGATCTACTAGAAGAGAAATATTTCAGACACCGTCTTTTTTTTTAAACCGTGGCACCCCAGCCTCCTGCCTGCACGGGGAGCCCCGTCCTGTCTCAGCTTCCCAGGAGCTGGCCTCACAGTCCAACTGTGTGGAAACGTAGTAGCAAGAGAATGTCTATCAACTCTATCAAAACAAGGGATGAGGCCTTATCGGGAAGATCCTTTATTTGATGACAGAGATGAAATCTTGCTCCAAATTTCTACACATCTCAATGTACCAGACAGCTGTGTACTTGGCAGCTATGGTGTGCGGGGGCCCAGAAGCTCCACGCTAGAAATGATGCTAGAGATACGTTCGGTAGATTACTCCTTTCTGCCCGTGGACGCCGCCGAGTAAGCATCGTTGACGTCTCCCCGCCCTGCACCGCCGTCATGTCTAAGTCAGGGTCTCCCAAAGAGCCACACAGCTGCAGAAGCTCTTCATCGGAGGTTTGAGCCTTGAAACAAGCGACGCGAGCCTGAGGAGGCATTCTGAGTGGCGGGGAGTGCGCACAGACTGTGTGGCGACGAGAGATCCAAGCACCAGGCACTCCAGAGGCTTCAGGGTTGTCACATACGCCACTGTGGAGGATGTGGGTGCGGCCATGAAGGCAAGGCCACACGAGGTGGATGGGAGAGTTGTGGAACCCAAGAGGGCCGTCTCAAGAGAAGATTCTCAAAGACCTGGTGCCCACTTAAGTGTGAAAAAGATTTTTGTTGGTGGCATTAAAGAAGACACTGAAGAACATCATCTAAGAGATTATTTTGAACAGTATGGGAAAATTGAAGTGATTAAAATCATGACTGATCGAGGCAGTGGCAAGAAGAGAGGCTTTGCTTTCGTAACCTTTGATGACCATGACTCTGTAGACAAGACTGTCATTCAGAAATACCACACTGTGAATGGCCACAACTGTGAAGTAAGGAAAGCCCTATCTGAGCAAGAGATGGCTAGTGCCTCATCCAGCCAAAGAGGCCGAAGTGGTTCTGGAAACTTTGGTGGCGGTCGTGGAGGGGGGTTTTGGTGGGAGTGACAGCTGTGGTCGCGGAGGAGACTTCAGTGGCCGGGGTGGCTTTGGTGGCAGCCGCGGTGGCGGGGGATATGGTGGCAGTGGGGATGGCTATAATGGGTTTGGTAATGATGGAAGCAATTTTGGAGGTGGTGGAAGCTACAATGATTTTGGCAGTTACAACAATCAATCTTCAAATTTTGGACCCATGAAAGGAGGAAACTTTGGAGGCAGAAGTTCTGGCCCCTAGGATGGTGGAGGCCAATAGTTTGCCGAACCCCGAAGCCAAGGTGGCTGTGGTGGTTCCAGCATCAGCAGCAGCTGTGGCAGTGGCAGGAGGTTTTGATGACTACCAGGAAACAAAGCTTAGCAGGAGAGGAGAGCCAGAGAAGTGACAGGGAAGCTACAGGTTACAACAGATCTGTGAACTCAGCCAAGCACAGTGGTGGCAGGGCCTAGCTGCTACAAAGAAGACGTTTTAGACAATACTCATGTGTATGGGCAAAAAAACTCGAGGACTGTTATTTGTGACTAATTGTATAACAGGTTATTTTAGTTTCTGTTCTGTAGAAAGTGTAAAGCATTCCAGCAAAGGGTTTTAATGTAGATTTTTTTTTTTTTGCACCCATGCTGTTGATTGCTAAATGTAATAGTCTGATCATGACGCTGAATAAATGTGTCTTTAAAAAAAGAGAAATGCCGCCACTGTTCACATGAACAGAAGATACATATCCCAGGGGCAGAAATACGGTAAAAATCTAGTTTTAATTTGTTAGGCATCATTTTACCAATACTGAAAACAAAGATCAGAAAGAAAGCCCTACGTTGAGAGAACACATTCCACACTTGAATATGGTAGCTGGTGGACCCAACAGTAAGGGATATAGATTTCTGAGAGTGAAATAAAGCCAAGAATTACAATAAAATGAAAACTCAGCTGCAGAAGGAGCCAAACATGGGACCTGGGAACCGTGTGTAAATACTGTTACGTCTTGGCCGGTGATCTGCTCTGGTTTATTCCAGGAGACACGAAACATCACTAGGACTGGTTAATTCCTTCCCTCCGCCAGAAACGGTAAGATTGGGGTTACTCACGTGATATCCCTTCGCTGATAGCAGCCCTGAAGTAGGCACGCGATCAGGTCACTGATAAACTCCACGTCATCTCTATGAAGAGCTGCTTCTAACTCCTGAGGAGGAGAAGGGAGAGGGATTGAGAGCTCAGACATGGATGCAGATTTCCTAACAGCCAGCAGCTCGTCCCTTCCAGGTCGCCACCACACCACCACTGCCGTCACCGTCACGGGCCAACTGCCCTCCTTTTTGGTTTTCCAAGAGTTTACTCCCCCACTGCTCCTTACCAAGCTCCATTCCTTTCACCTGCACACACAGACACCTCTTTTTACAAGTCAATGCAGCACAGTCACAAAAGAGCTTAACTTATATTAATATACTGTTTTGCTTTCTATTATTTTGCAAGAGTGTAAAGGAGCAAAAATGTAATTACTCAGAAAGTATTCATTTATTGAAGAGTTTCAACAGGCAAGCCAACTGCAACAGCTTTCCAGAGCCACGCTACCTTGAGAAGCGGCACTAGGAAGTGAGCAATCTGTGGTCCCCACAGGTCCGGGGAGGAGGCTGCCAGCGCCAAGGCCGAGCTGACATCACCTGAAGGGAAGTGAGGCGATGCCGTGCTAAGGGGCTAATCCCAGGGGAGGTGCACGTGCTGTCCTTGGGGTTTAGGTAGAGATGCCAAAGATTTAGCTTGACTTTGCACATACCCTGAACAAAGGTTTGTTGAGGAGCTACAGGGACAAAAGGTGACAGCGTGGAATTTTGGGAGATTCTATTCCCTTCTCAAGTTCCCAAAGTGAACCAGTGTTTCCTGAGATGATGGAACATGCCCCAATCACCAGCTCCCGGGATGCAGAGAGGGCCCATGTCTGGTCCACCAGGATGCCGTCCACCCACTATGCAAGCCATTTCCCAAGGGTCCACTACGCTTGTGGTGTGGCCGGCTCATAACCAAAATTGCGAGGGTCTTATGAGTGGTTTGGAAAGCATGAGGTGTGCCAAATATGCAGCTTCTGTTCTGCCCACACCAAGTACCGGGCAGTGTACACAAGAGGTGGGGATCCACTTCTGCTGTAAAAATGGTAACGGTCTTTTTAAAGCTATTTTAATTGTTCCGTTTATTATTCTACGTTTAAAAGTTTCTAAGTTTGTAAACACGCACTCCGAAAACTTCACATGACAAAAAACTGCTAAACACACCAACTGATAGAAGCAAACAAAATACAAACTACCCTGAGAAGGAAGGGGCATAGACGTCTTGAAAGCCCAGGTGAGCGAAACTCAGAATTCAAAGACAAGGCCCAGCGTGAAAACCTTGTGTCTGCCCTACCTACAAATTTGGTAATGATGAGCATGTCTATTACAATGGCTCTTATTCTTCTATTAGCTTACTAATTCCTTTGGGCAGAGCTCTTTTCTACATTCTACCGAACAAACATAACAAGGATTTGAACTATATTTGGTCAGAATTCATTTATTCAACAAACATTTCCGGGGCACCCAGCACTTCCTGAGCCCTGGGGAGCTGGAGTCAGCGGGGGGAGTAGACGGGACACAGCACCTCTGGGCATAGAACCGGTGCTGTGGGAGGGACGGGCGCTGCTCCAGGGGCCCAACACCCGGGGTGGGGCTGCACACGGGGCAGGTGGGCCCAGCCTGCCGTGGAGAGGGTGGGACCCGCCCAGCTGCTGCGGCAGAGGGTGGAGATAAGGCCACTGCGGCTCGAGCAACAGCCCAGAGGAGACTCTGAGGGACTTAGCTGAACGAGACAGACAGCGGGAGGGGAGACACGCACATCCAGAGCCCAACAGGAGCACAGGAGGGACAGAGCAAGGGAAGATTCAGGCTCCTACTGAAGCCCAGTCACACTGGGCAAGACCCCAAAGGAAACCGCAGTTAAGAGAAGAGGCTGGACCCTTGAAGCACAAAGTCCCAGGCCACCTCGTTCAATAGATTAGCCAGAATTACTGACACTAGAACCGGAAGGAAAACATCCACAAACCAATGATGGGAATGTGTCATAAACCAAGAATTATGATTAATACAACCTGTGAATCTGAGGTTTAAAAAAGGAAAGAAAAAACTGTTGCACTGTACTTTCTGCTGGCCTCAGAACCCAGGCTTCATTGGTGATTCAACCACTGTTTTCTTTTTTAATATTTATTTGTTTATTTGGTTGTGCCGGGTCTTAATTGCGGCATGCATGTGGGATCTAGTTCCCTAACCAGGGATCGAACCCAGGCCCCCTGCATTGGGCGCGCAGAGTCCCTTCCACTGCGCCACCAGGGAAGTCCCCAACCATTGTTTTCTTAACATTATCAGCAGAAAGTGAAGACTAACACCCCTATCTACATTTGAAAAAATTATTAAATGATCTGTTCTGTCCAACTCTGGCAGAGAGTCTAAAAATGGCACTGGTGAAAACCTATCCCCAGTGAACCTGGGCTTGCCTTTCTGGCACAACCATAATCTAGGTAGCCACTGGCAAGGCGGTTACATACGAGGCTGTGCACCAGGGATGCTGAATCAGCTCTTCCAAGGCGAACTGGACAGGCTTGAAATGTCTCTCAAATGAGTACTGAGAGGAGCTCCGATACTATGAATGCAATCCCACCCCCTGCCTCCCATTTCACCCATGGGATACGGTGACTCACGAACAGTAACTCACAAAATATACAATTGCTTTTCATATTTATTTCTATGATATTATGCTTCATAAATCAGAAGCTACCTAGAAAACAAACCAAAATAGATGCAGGCCCCTGGTAACTTGTGAGGTGCACTTTTCCCTCTAGCTCGGCAGGGCTTCACCCACACAAGTGGTGGACAGTCCGAGGAAGAAGGCACTGCCTCTGGACAGCCCGCTGTCCTCCCCTGCAGCTGCCACACTGTGACCAGGGCACCGGGCGCAGCCTCGGCACTCCCGGCCCTCGGCCTAATGTTACAGAGAGACAGCAGAGGAGAAACAGGAGAGCAATTTCAAACCCGCTGAACAAAAAAAAGTGCCGGCTTATCGGTTAAAATGTTTTCACTTCAATGGATAGAGTTTCAGATTTGCAAGGTGAAAACGTTTTGGAGCTGATTCAGAACAATGTGAATATACTTAACACTCCTGAATTGTGCACTTAAAACGATGCTAAATTTTGTGTCTTTTACCACAATTTATTATAGGAAGAAAAAACTTTATCACATTAAAAGTTTCCCTGTGCAGGGGTTGTTGTGATGATTTAAATGAGGCAATGCTTATAAAAGCCAGACCAGCCTGGCACACAGCAAATGCTCTATAGCATGTGAGCACAGCAATTATCTCATCTTCCTTAAGTGGTGGTGTGTAGAAAAAAGCAGACTGAAGAGATAGAAAGCGGTCTTTTCAAAATTCAGGTTTCTGAACAACAGAAATTCAAACTCTTAATACACGGCCTGTGTGCATGAGCCAATAAAACCATCTCCAGATCCAGTTATTCAAAGCCTTACCACATACGCCTTCAGCCGGGAGCCTGAGGCTTAGGCTAAGGCATCGAGAAATAAACACCCTTCAAGCGCCCCACCCCCACTTTCCTCCTCCCCTTTTGTATTTCCTTTTCACTGTGGGCACTGAGCTGTGAGGACAGAAATCTGAACTTTGCCAAGATGCTCTGGGGCGGGGGCGGGGGGTGGTGGTGATCAGCAAATCAGCCGAGAAGGGACACGAGAAGGGCTCCTGGGCTCCCGCTCTTCAGAGGGGCCAGAGGGAGAACAGGGCTCACCCTCTGTGCAGCTGGCGGCACAGCTCATTAGGGACGGGCCTGTTCAGCACCGGCACACGGCCCTGCCCTCGGGACCCGGCGGTGGCTGCTGGGAAAAGAACCCCAGGGTGAGCCAGGGAGGGAAAGGGGGCCCTTAGCCTATGTCGTGGAAACTCTTCGCGTCCAGAAGAGACAGCCAAGTGCAGCACAGGGAACACAACTAACTCCTTCGACGCACAGCCACCACTTAGCACCTGTTCTCAAATGTCACTGCAGGGACTTTCTACTGTTTGATCTGCTCCTGAGCGCCGTACAAGTCTTCTTTAATCTTTTGCGAAAGAAGGTGGTAAAGAGAGAACAACTTTCTTTCCTTCAACTTCCAAGGAAGGATGAAGATCACAGAGCTGCACCCTCCGGGCACAAAGGTCCTGCTGAGTGTACCAAAGGAGGGAAAAAGGGCTAAGGAAAACAGCCATATGTACTGTATTTGATTTCAGAAGGTTACAAGTCTTTCTCACCTGCACAGGAACCAACTGCAAGGCAGTAGGGGTCACAGTCAAAGGCGGGGGCTTCTGCGTGGGCCCCAGAACTGCACTCACACAAAGGAGATGCACAGCAGGCCCTCCAAGGACCACCCCAGCTGCTCTCCATGAGAGACCGCCTGGAGAGCGGGCTCAGCCTCCAGAAGGCCTCCCTGACTCTGCCAGCTGATGCTTTCTAACTTGATATAAATTAATCTAATCCCAAAGGCTGCCCGGGCCAATGCAAACCGTGCGGTATACATCAGCCCAAGCGGGTTACCGCTGAGGATCCCCGAAGTGCTACCCCAACGTCCTCCCCGTGGCCGGCAGCTCTGCACCGCGGCTTCCCTGCAGACACACCTTCCTCTCGGCAGCCCACAACATGGCTGTCACTGGCTGTGATGCTGGGGAACAACAGAAAGGAAACCACAGAGCTCCCCTCAGATAGGACTGCTACCCTAGAATATTAGATTACTGCAAAATACTAATCAAAGCAATAAATGTGTAAACCTACAAGAAACTGATTTTCTAAAAAGGTATACATTACCAAAACTGGCTCCAGAAATTTTTAAAAAGGCTCAGAACTTTCATGGATCTTCTCCCACAAGAAAGCCCCCACGGTACACAAATAATTCCTGAGCACTGAAGAGATGGAAGCTTCGCAACACGTCCACAAAGCTGGTGCTGGATGAGCAGGGTCCTGCGGCCCCTACAAGCCTCAGACCCAGGTCGGCGTATGGATGTCATCGCAGAGACTGTGCCCCTCGGGTCCCACGGCCCATGGACGTGGCACAGCTTCCTAGAAAGCCGGGTTTACTCTGATTGTTTTGTTTTCATCGTTGTTGCTTGTTGTTTCGAAAGATTTTTTTAACTGAAACAGGAGACTTCATCAGACAATTTATGCCAAAGCTACTTCAGACGGTAGAGCTCTACACCCCTGAGGTTAAGCAACCCTACTCCCTGCTCACCACTGGACTGGCTGGAAATTATTTCATGTGGAGCCAGTGAAATGTGGGTAGAGAAGCAACAGTCAAGTCTGGAGGGTTAATTTGGGCGCGGTTTGCAGGACACAAGGTAAGAGAGACCCAGGGTGAGAAGGTCCCAAGCCCAGCCCAGGGAAGACACCAAGGGGCCAAAACCAGGAGGACGTCAGTGAAATGGAAAGGATGGGGTGAAACGGGAGCGTTTCAGGAGCAGAGTCAATGAGATTTTGCAACTAACTGTAGGTAGAGGGCAAAGGACAGGAAATTTTAGGTAACAAGTTTTAATCCTGCGTCTCCCGCCCCCAACAAGATTATGGGATCACTAAGTGATAAACAAAAAAGCTGAAAGGAGGCCAGGTGGGAGGGACAGAGACGACAAAGTTTAAACTGGGAAACATGCTGGTTGTTGGTATGTGACCACAGCCTGGTCTCCTGAGAGCAGCACAGAAAACTGCAGGCATGACTTGGGTGTGTGGGGTCCTCCTGACCGGTCCAATCAGCTCAACCCTCCGTGGTCACGTGACAGTGTGTGTGTGTCGGGGGGGGGGGGGGGTGTCCACAAGTGAACGGTGTCCCTGCATCTGAAGACATGCTCCACGCCAGGCTCTCTGTCTAGTGCTGAGGGTGCCAACAGGTCTGGAGACGCCCCCTCCGGGAGCCTCACATCTGGGAGGGGCAGGCAAAACGAGCAGTAGTCCCCATTCCCAGCTGTGGCTACAGACAGCAGTGACTAAGAATGAGCACCTCACGAGCACCTGTGCCAAAAGCCCTCGGGCCTCCGCAGAGGAAGGGCCGGAAAGAGCAGAGAGAAAACCAAAGACAGGAGCCCCTGGGAGCAACCAGGCTAAAGGATGAATGTGTGACTGAAGGTTTGCAGAAATGCCTGCCATCGAACAACGAGGAAATCTGGATGTCGTTATAACTGAAAAAATAGTTCTGAATTCTCACTGGGAAAAGATAAAGAATGTTCTAACCAATCTGCATGCTATCTAAAGATGTCCCCAGGTAAAGAACTGGGCTGTGCTGACCCAGCCCCAACCCTGGTGGGGCAGGACCTTTCATCAGGCTGGGGAGAAATCACCCCCTCTTCTGATTCTCAGCTCCCTGACCAGTACGTGAGCCTGGGTGTTAGGAAGGTGCTGTGTGTTGAATGGCAGGTACCAGTCCAATTTTAAATCAACGAACAACAAGGTCCTACTGTATAGCACAGGGAACTAAATTCAATATCCTATGATAAACCATAATGGAAAAGAATGTGTATATATACATATAAGTGAGTCACTTTGCTGTACAGCAGTAATTAACACAACACTGTAGTTCAACTATACTTCAATTAAAAATAAATTTAAATAAATAAACAAAACACTATCGCGAGACCCTGGGCCCACTGACATTGTTAGGGTTCTGAATCTACAAAGCTGAGCACCAAATCGATCACCTGAAAGGACTCACAACAAAGCCAGCTACATACAGCCCCAGCAGGACCTTTAGGAAAGGAACACCTGAGAAGCTGTGCAGCAAGCAGGTACAACTCTTGTTGGGCTGAGGCAAAGACTCCTCAGCAAAATTCTCTCACAACAGTTATATAGAACGTCAATACTGACCGAGTTTCTTCTATTGCAGGACACTCACTCAACTGTTTTATTTTGGGGTAAGAAATTAAGGAAGAGACAACAGCTTGAGACAACCTCAGTCAATGCCAGTTCTAGATGCCTCCAAAGGCCACTGACTGAATCATTTTACAAGGAGGCAAAAAAAAAAAACTTGACAACGATTCCATAATGGTTCCGCAGGTGTGATAACAATTACAAGTGTTGAAAGTCACCTTAAATAGAAACATACAAAGTGCTTATGTTCTAATGACCATGACTATATACCCACAGAGCAACTAAAAACCAAACTGTCTTACTATTGAGTGAAGAGGGACTTGGGACAAATTTTTCAGAAATCAGCATTAAAAGCAGATTCAAAAAGATAGAAGTGAGGTTGAAGTATTCTAGAAAGCTGTTCTTGAGATCTCCAAAAGTGGTTCTAGTGATGATGAAGAAATTATTTCTGGAAATAAGGATGGGGAGAAAAAGCAATTACTTCTAAACTTAAAATTCAAATGTTTATGTAAAATCCCCAAAGTCAAATCTCCGAACAGAAATTTGACTATTTCATCTCTATAATTAAAGTTTAAATACACTAGGATAAATCGATAGTCCCAAAGTTTTATTGAATCATCTCATTGGGAAGATAGGGTATCGCCTAAATTTAAGCATGTGTGGGAAGTTTTCACGTTAATACCACTATAAAAGGAACTGAGTAAGAATTCATAACTCCCGCTCTTTCCACTTTACCAAAAAGGAAGAGACCATTAAAGTTTGGAAAGGAGAGGGACTTGCCTGGTGGTGCAGTGGTTAAGAATTCACCTGCCAATGCAGAGGACATGGATTCGAGCCCTGGTCCAGGAAGATCCCACATGCCGCAGAACAGCTAAGCCGGTGCGCCACAACTACTGAGCCCACGCACCGCAACTACTGCAACCCGCGCACTCTAGGGCCCGTGAGCCACAGCCACTGAGCCTGCATGCTTCAACTAACTGAAGCCCGTGTGCCTAGAGCCCACGCTCCGCAACAAGAGAAGCCACCTCAATGAGAAGCCCGCTCACCACAACGAACAGTAGCCCCTGCTCTCTGCAACTAGAGAAAGCCCACGCGCAGCAACGAAGACCCAATGCAGCCAAAACTAAATTTTTAAAAATTAAAAAAAAAAAGTCACAGCTACAATTAAAAAAAAAAAAAAGTTTGGAAACGGGAAAAGGTATGGAGAATAATACCGGACAATGACCTCACTTCTTCTAAAACGTAGCCTAACTGGGTTCACACATCCCTTATTCAACTTTCAAACAGATCAGAATCACTGCCCACCCCGCACCCTACTCCCATCTCACCACAGCCAGTTACTAACAAACATCGTCAGGTTCACTGGGCCTCACTCGAGATGCAGCTTTTTTGTCTCC
Organism: Monodon monoceros; assembly: GCF_005190385.1. NCBI lineage: Eukaryota > Metazoa > Chordata > Mammalia > Artiodactyla > Monodontidae > Monodon > Monodon monoceros. The sequence goes on from NW_021703783.1 coordinate 587,643, forward strand.
AGGTCTCTCCTTTGTCTTTCCTCCCGTGTCCCCTCAGCCTCCATATAAAAACTGGACTTTTTTTTTGATCAAGGTGATTAGTAAAACAACTAAGCCAATATTTTCCAGTCAAGTTTTACCAATGTCTGTAGTAGGAAATGTAAACTTCACAGCAGGAAGGAGTTAAAAGGTTTTAACAAGAAAAAAAATTAGGACTTCCCTGATGGTGCAGTGGTTAAGAATCCACCTGCCAATGCAGGGGACACGGGTTTGAGCCCTGATCCAGGGAGATTCCACGTGCCATGGTGCAACTAAGCCCGTGCACCACAACTACTGAGCCTGTGCTCTAGAGCCCCCGAGCCACAACTACAGAGCCCACGTGCCACATGTACTGAAGCCCGCGGGCCTAGAGCCCATGCTCCATAACAAGAGAAGCCACCACAGTGAGAAGCCCGCGCACTGCAACGAAGAGTAGTCCCCACTTGCTGCGACTACAGAAAAGCCCACGCATAGCAACAAAGACCCAACACAGCCAAAAATAAATTTATTTATTTTTTAAAAAGAATTAGGTAGGAGACTTTGGGTTTGATTAAAGATTTTAATGCAAACAACTTGGAGGATGGAGAAGTAATACAGGTATACAAGGTAAAAAAGACGACTACGGGCATGAAAAGGACAAAACCAAGGCACACTAATCCATATGCTTGGCGATTACTGCTGCTCTCTGGTGACATGTGCGTGTGCGAGCGCCTGGGAGCACCAGGGCAGGCCAGGACACCAAACACAATAGAAAACAAACAAACAAATGTTGGAGAGCACTGCTTCATACATCCAATGAGACTTTTATTCCTCAAAAGCGTAATGAGCATTAGACAAACGGTGACAGCTGACAAAATTAACTGACATGGGGCTGTTGTGAAGAGGCACCCAGAGCAGGCTCTCCTCTTCAGGAACACAGAGCAGATCTGCCGGCCAGGTCGCTTCTCCCACAGTGTACCAATCGGGAGTAAAAATAAAGGATGTGGACACCTTTAAAACTCTCTTACTAGTCAAAAAATTTCATCAGCTGTCCTTAAGCAACAAGATTAATTACCAATAGAGAAGGAACCAAGATGGCAGAGCAGAAGGACGTGCTCGCACTCCCTCTTGTGAGAGCACCAGAATCACAACTAGCTGCTGGACACCCATCGACAGGAAGACCCTGGAACTCACCAGAAAAGACGCCCCACGTCCAAAGACAAAGGAGAAGCCACAATGAGACGGTAGGAGGGGCGCAATCGCAGTAAAATCAAATCCCATAACTGCTGGGTGGGTGACTCACAGACTGGAGAACACATGCCACAGAAGTCCACCCACTGCAGTGAAGGTTCTGAGCCCCACGTCAGGCTTCCCAACCTGGGGGTCCGGCAACGGGAGGAGGAAGTCCTAGAGAATCAGACTTTGAAGCATAGTGGGAATTGATTGCAGGACTTCAACAGGACTGGGGGAAACAGAGACTCCACTTCTTGGAGGGCACACACAAAGTAGTGTGCGCATCGGGACCCAGGGGAAGGAGCAGTGACCCTAGGGGAGACTGAACCAGACCTACTTGCTAGTGTTGGAGGGTCTCCTGCAGAGGCGGGGATGGGGGTTGTGTCTCACCTTGAGGACAAGGACACTGGCAGCAGAAGTTCTGGGAAGTAATCCTTGGCGTGAGCCCTCCCAGAGTCTGTCATTAGCCCCACCGAAGAGCCCGGGTAGGCTCCAGTGTTGGGTTGCCTCAGGCAAAACCACCAACAGGGAGGGAACCCAGCCCCACCCATCAGCAGACAAGCGGATAAAGTTTTACTGAGCTCTGCCCACCAGAGCAACGGTCAGCTCTACCCACCACCAGTCCCTCCCATCAAGCCTCTTAGACAGCCTCATCCACCAGAGGGCAGACAGCAGAAGCAAGAAGAACTACAATCCTGCAGCCTGTGGAACAAAAACCACATTCACAGAAAGACAGACAAAATGAAAGGCAGAGGGGCTATGTACCAGATGAAGGAACGAGAGAAAACCCCAGAAAAACAACTAAATGAAGTGGAGATAGGCAACATTCCAGAAAAAGAATTCAGAATAATGATAGTAAAGATGATCCAGGACCTCGGAAAAAGAATGGAGGCAAAGATCGAGAAGATGCAAGAAATGTTTAACAAAGGCCTAGAAGAATTAAAGAACAAACAAACAGAGATGAACAATACAATAACTGAAATGAAAACTACACTAGAAGGAAACAATAGCAGGATAACTGAGGCAGAAGAACGGATAAGTGACCTGGAAGACAGAATGGTGGAATTCACTGCTGCAGTACAGACTAAAGAAAAAAGAATGAAAAGAAATGAAGACAGCCTAAGAGACCTCTGGGACAACATTAAACGCAACAACATTCGCATTATAGGGGTCCCAGAAGGAGAAGAGAGAGAGAGGGGACCGGAGAAAATATTTGAAGAGATTATAGTCAAAAACTTCCCTAACATGGGAAAGGAAATAGCCACCCAAGTCCAGGAAGTGCAGCGAGTCCCATACAGGATAAACCCAAGGAGAAACATGCCGAGACACACAGTAATCAAATCGGCAAAAATTAAAGACAAAAATTATTGAAAGCAGCAAGGGAAAAACGACAAATAACATACAAGGGAACTCCCATAAGGTTAACAGCTGATTTCTCAGCAGAAATTCTTCAAGCCAAAAGGGAGTGGCATGATATACTTAAAGTGATGAAAGGGAAGAACCTACAACCAAGATTACTCTACCCAGCAAGGATCTCAATTCAGATTCGATGGAGAAATCAAAAGCTTTAACAGACAAGCAAAAGCTAAGAGAACTCAGCACCACCAAACCAGCTCTACAACAAATGCTAAAGGAACTTCTCTAAGTGGGAAACACAAGAGAAGAAAAGGACCTACAAAAGCAAACCCAAAACAATTAAGAAAACGGTCATAGAAACACATATCGATAATTACCTTAAACATGAATGGATTAAATGCTCCAAACAAAAGACACAGGCTTGCTGAATGGATACAAAAACAAGACCCATATATATGCTGTCTACAAGAGACCCGCTTCAGACCTAGGGACACATACAGACTGAAAGTGAGAGGATGGAAAAAGATATTCCATGCAAATGGAAATCAAAAGAAAGCTAGAGTAGCTATACTCGTATCAGATAAAATAGACTTTAAAATAAAGAATGTTACAAGAGACAAGGAAGGACACTATATAATGATCAAGGGATCAATCCATGAAGAAGATATAACAGTTATAAATATATATGCACCCAACATAGGAGCACCTCAATACATAAGGCAACTGCTAACAGCTATAAAAGAGGAAATTGACAGTAACACAGTAATAGTGGGGGACTTTAACAACTCACTTACACCAATGGACAGATCATCCAAAATAAAAATAAATAAGGAAACACAAGCTTTAAAAGACACAATAGACCAGATACATTTAATTGATATTTATAGGACATTTCATCCAAAAACAGCAGATTACACTTTTTTCTCAGGTGCGCACAGCACATTCTCCAGCATAGATCACGTCTTGGGTCACAAATCAAGCCCCAGTAAATTTAAGAAAATTGAAATCATATCAAGCATCTTTTCTGACCACAACGCTATCAGATCAGAAATTAATTACAGGGGAAAAAACGTAAAAAACACAAACACATGGAGGCTAAACGTTACTAAATAACCAAGAGATACCTGAAGAAATCAAAGAGGAAATCAAAAAATACCTAGAGACAAATGACAATGAAAACACGACGATCCAAAACCTATGGGATGCAGCAAAAGCAGTTCTAAGAGGGAACTTTATAGCTATACAAGCCTACCTCAAGAAACAAGAAAAATCTCAAGTAAACAATCTAACCTTACACCTAAAGGAACTAGAGAAAGAAGAACAAACAAAACCCAAACTTAGCAGAAGGAAAGAAATCATAAAGATCAGAGGAGAAATAAATGAAATAGAAACAAAACAATAGCAAAGATCAGTAAAACTAAAAGCTGGTTCTTTGAGAAGATAAACAAAATTGATAAACCATTAGCCAGACTCATCAAGAAAAAGAGGGAGAGGACTCAAATCAATAAAATTAGAAATGAAAAAGGAGAAGTTACAACAGACACGGCAGAAATACAAAGCATCCTAAGAGACTACTACAAGCAACTCTATGCCAATAAAACGGACAACCTGGAAGAAATGGACAAATTCTTAGAAAACTATAACCTTCCAAGACTGAACCAGGAAGAAACAGAAAATATGAACAGACCAGTCACAAGTAATGAAATTGAAACTGTGATTAAAAATCCTCCAACAGGGGCTTCCCTGGTGGCGCAGTGCTTGAGAGTCCGCCTGCCGACGCAGGGGACACAGGTTCGTGCCCCGGTCCGGGAAGATCCCACATGCCGCAGGGCGGCTGGGCCTGTGAGCCGTGGCCGCTGAGCCTGCGCATCCGGAGCCTCTGCTCCACAACGGGAGAGGCCACAGCAGTGAGAGGCCCGCGTACCGGAGGGGGAAAAAAAAAAAAAAAAAAATCTTCCAACAAACAAAAGTCCAGGACCAGATGGCTTCACAGGTGAATTGTCAAACATTTAGATAACAGCTAACGCCCATCCTTCTCAAACTCTTCCAAAAAACTGCAGAGGAAGGAACACTCCCAAACTCATTTTTTGAGGCCACCATCACCCTGATACCAAAACCAGACAAACATACTACAAAAAAAAAAATTACAGACCAATATCACTGATGAATATAGATGCAAAAATTCTCAACAAAATACTAGCAAACAGAATCCAACAACACATTAAAAGGATCATACTCCACGGTCAAGTGGGATTTATCCCAGGGATGCAAGGATTCTTCAATATATGCAAATCAATCAATGTGATACACCATATTAACAAATTGAAGAATAAAAACCATATGATCATCTCAATAGATGCAGAAAAATCTTTTGACAAAATTCAACACCCATTTATGATAAAAACTCTCCAGAAAATGGGCATAGAGGGAACCTACCTCAACATAATAAAGGCCATATACGACAAACCCACAGCAAACATCATTCTCAATAGTGAAAAACTGAAAGCATTTCCTTTAAGATCAGGAACAAGACAAGGATGTCCACTCTCACCACTATTATTCAACATAGATTTGGATGTCCTAGCCATGGCAATCAGAGAAGAAAATGAAATAAAAGGAATACCAATTGGAAAAGAAGTAGTAAAACTGTCACTGTTTGCATATGACATGATACTATACATAGAGAATCCTAAAGATGTCACCAGAAAACTACTAGAGCTAATCAATGAATTTGGTAAAGTTGCAGGATACAAAATTAATGCACAGAAATCTCCTGCATTCCTATACACTAATGATGAAAAATCTGAAACAGAAATTATGGAAACACTCCCATTTACCGCTGCAACAAAAAGAATAAAATACCTAGGAATAAACCTACCTAGGGAGACAAAAGACCTGTGTGCAGAAAACTATAAGACACTGATGAAAGAAATTAAAGATGATACCAACAGATGGAGAGATAGAGCATGCTCTTGGATTGGAAGAATCAATATTGTGAAAATGACTATTCTACCCAAAGCAATCTACAGATTCAATGCAATCCCTATCCAATTACCAATGGCATTTTTTACGGAACTAAAACAAATCATCTTAAAATTTGTATGGAGACACAAAAGACCCTGAATAGCTAAAGCAGTCTTGAGGGAAAAAAACGGAGCTGGAGGAATGAGGCTCCTTGACTTCAGACTATACTACAAAGCTACAGTAATCAAGACAATATGGTACTGGCACAAAAACAGAAACACAGATCAATGGAACAGGATAGAAAGCCCCGAGATAAACCCACACACGCATGGTCAACTAATCTGTGACAAAGGAGGCAAATATGTACAATGGAGAAAAGACAGGCTCTTCGGTAAGTGGTGCTGGGAACACTGGACAGCTACATGTAAAAGAATGAAACTGGAACACTCCCTAACACCATACACAAAAATAAGCTCAAAATGGATTCGAGACCTAAATGTAAGACCAGACACTATAAAACTCTTAGAGGGAAACATAGGAAGAACACTCTTTGACATAAATCATAGCAAGATCTTTTTTGATCCACCCCCTAGAGTAATGGAAATAAAAACAAAAATAAACAAATGGGACCTAATGAAACTTCAAAGCTTTAAGGAAACTACAAACAAGATGAAAAGACAACCCTCAGAATGGGAGAAAGTATTTGCAAACGAATCAACGGACAAAGGACTTATCTCCAAAATATATAAACAGCTCATGCAACTCAATATTAAAGAAACAAACAACCCAATCCAAAAATGGGCAGAAGACCTAAATAGACATTTCTCCAAAGAAGACATAGAAGTGGCCAAGGAGCACATGAAAAGCTGCTCAACATCACTAATTATTATAGAAATGCAAATCAAAACTACAATGAGGTATCACCTCACACCAGTTAGAATGGGCATCATCAGAAAATCTACAGACAACAAATGCTGCAGAGGGTGTGGAGAAAAGGGAACCCTCCTGCACTGTTGGTGGGAATGTAAATTGATACAGCCACTATGGAGAACAGTATGGAGGTTCCTTAAAAAAATAAAAATAGAATTACCATATGATCCACCAATCCCACTACTGGGCATTTACCCAGAGAAAACCATAATTCAAAAAGACACATGCACCCCAATGTTCATTG